>NC_133617.1:725575194-725867694 GCF_048593235.1 Sminthopsis crassicaudata
TGAAGGAAGCAAAGGAAGAGAGATTGGTATGGGAGGGACAGCATTCAGGTATGGGGGCAGCCAGAGAAAAGGCACGTAGCATTTATTAAACACTTGCTGTATGCCAGACACCATGCTATGCTAGGGATACAAAGGAAGGAAGAACAAAACAAAGCTTCTGTTCTCAAGGAGCCATCCATCTACAGGAGAAGATCATACACAAACAAACAAGCCACAGACAGGATTAAGTGGAGGCAATCAAGAAAGGGAAGGGACTAGAGGAAAATGTGATTGGGGAAGGCTTCTTGCAGAAGGGGAGGTTGTAGTTGGGACTTGAAGCAGGGAAGGCAGGAGGCTCTGAAGTCTGGGACTTCTGCTCCCCACACGTCCCACGATCACATCCCACTTTTCCAGCTTTTGTCTTTGTTGTCACAAATCATAAGATGAGATTGCTGTTTCTTCCTCTGCGTACACACAACATTTGTGTGTGTGTGTGTGTGTGTGTGTGTGTGTGTGTGTGTGTGTGTATCCACATTTTACAGTCATATACAGGACTTATGAATGAACAAACCAGTAAGGGCAGAGGAGGCAGTCCTATCTCCAATAGCAGTTTTATAACAGGAAAGAAAGAAAGAAAATTGAGGTAATTCCAAGGGTCATCATCACCAATCACTTCCTCTTTTAATGGTTAAAAAGTCAAAAGTCAAAGAGTTGAAACACTTTGGTCATGTGTTTAAGAAAAAGTCTTGTAAAAACTGAGAGCAAATTTTATACCCCATATTCGTGTACTCTTCAAATTATAGAGCATCATCACCATGACAATCATGACAGATGATGCTGCAGAATTGTGAAAAACTAAACTGCAAGAAAAAGGAGTGTGTTTTTGCTTCCTACTTTAGAATACAGAGATTTTCTCTGGTAACCCCTGAGCAGCATAGGACACTATCGTGGAAGGAGGTGTTTGAAATGTTTGAACCCTTGCACTGGGAGGGAAACACACTTTCCTTCCTTGAGAGGGAATCTCATGCTATAGAAACCCTTTTCTGTAACATATTTCTATAAAATATTTAATCGAGTAGTTGTCACAGTTGATCTGAGCACAGTGTCTTGATTTGGACCTTTTTTCCTTCTCTTAAGTCAAACATTATTTTAGTTTAATTGGTACTTCAGAATTAAACAGAGATAAATTATTATTTTCCCACTAATTACAAAATGTCTTTTGTTGTTGTTGTTGTTTAAAGATTGCCTCTATGTGCCTTTTGGATGGAAGATGAAATTGGTCATTGTTGCCTTTCAATAAAATACAAAGGAATTATTTAAATGAATTATCTATCCAGAATATTTATTTCACGGCGTTCCAAATGGTACAATTAGAAGGTAAGGGGGAAAACCAAACCATACAAACAAGAACCAAGTACTGACATGAGTTTTCCACCATTCTTCCAAGAACCACCACAACAAACAGTGATATGAGTAATATAAATAGAACTCAACAGAACTCAAGATTTGTTAATAAAGCTGGTCAAGCAGGTCACAGGGTACAAAGCTGCCTCTTTTCAGAAAGGCAACACTCATGCTCGTCTTGTAGCACAAGCTTGCTGGTGCAAAACCGATTACGCCAACTTAAAGAACTTATAGAAATCTACCAATATATTTTGCTAGCCTCCCACATAGCAGACTTCAAATCTGTAAACAGAGTGGGGAGTATTTATCCAGTTTTCATTGCATGGAATCAAGCAGAAGGAAAAGCAATACACAAATTCAGCTCCTAAAAGAGAACAATAAGCAATTTATATACAAAAGTTTACCATCCCAGGGTTTGGTGGAGTAGGGGAAAAGGTAGGTCTCATATTATCTATTCTAATTAATAGACAGTTTTATTCACCTGTATATATACCTCCATAATTTTGTTTCTTAAGGCTGTTTGGGACTCCTTTAAGATAGAAACAATATTCATCATTATTAACACTGATCAATACTTAGAAATATGTTCATTATACAAAGAATCAAGGGTCATGTTATCCCCTGAAGAAACACAGATTTTGTTCAATTTATCTAAATGAGTACAGACTAAAAGACTAGAAATATCTTAGGACATAATAGGAAGGTGGGTAACTTTTGCTTGGATTCTCCTCTTCTCCAAAACGTCAAGAGTTGGATATAGTTTGGCCTACCCACATCTTGCCACCTACTTAAGTCTCAATAGGGCTCTCTCTAGGGCACCTCACATTTCAAACACACACACACGGGAAGCGAGTTCTGGACAGGAGCAAAGGAAAAAAAACTATTCCTGCCATGGTTTTACTGATCAACAGACTAGAGACGCTTATTCTTTTCCTTTACTGATAAAATCGGCGAATTTGTTGAGGTTGTCTTCCTGCTGCTCCAGAGCGTCAAGGATGATTCCCATTGGGGTTTTCTTCAAGCCGATCCCTTCCATTTTGTTCTCTAGTTTGTTCTTGATGTTCCGAAGTCTCAAAGAAGCATGGATGAACATCACTAGAAAAACAGAAAGACAGAAATATTTAAAATCTGTGTTCTCCATCGTTCTCAAAATTTGGCCAGCCCATCGACGTTTAGTTTTTCATTTTATCTGGAACGTGCTTTTCTCTTTCTCACTCCCCCCCCCCCCCTCACCCGAAGAGGGCTTTTCCCGGCAGGAGAATTACAGGCTCACTTGTTTGTCAGGTTCCCTCCCTCATGGGCCAGCTTTGAAATCCCATGGAATCCAGGTTTTCTCTACAAGATAGCTACTTGATCAGGTCAGTAAATTATAGCCATACCTGAGGCTTTTGACTTAGAATCTACGATTATATTTTAGGGGCTCCATGAATTTAGGGGAGAAGACCATCACCTCTTTATTTTCACCACCTCTAACTGAAAATGAACATTCCCCTTCACTCATGATTGTAAGCAATGAAGAATTATAAAAGGGATTCATTTATAGGCTCAACCAAACCATCCAAGGGATCCTTTAAACAGGAAAGGGGACAGTCCCCTCTAATAGTTTTAAACCTCTTACAAGTGTTCTTGTCCCTATTTTAATAGAAGATCTGTCAGTGTGATTGTGCAGAAATATTTGAAAAGCAGGCTGGGAAAAGTGCTCCTTCAAATCTGCCTTTCAGCAAAGTCCCAGTACATTATTTAAATGACTTCTCTCTGCAGAATACCTGTGAAGTCCTGTCAGAAGAGAGCTGAGAAGGCGAGGGAGTGCCCCCTCGCCCAGTCTATCCATGGCCTACCTCCTGGGGAAAGAACATCGGGGTGCACCAATGACCACAGGAGACAGGCTGAGCCCCAACCTGGCTTGGTTCGTTCTGGGAGAAGTCAAAGCAAAGGGAAATTCTCTGTCTGGACTCCAGCAGGATTCAGCAGCCTGAGGCAGTGGGAGGCAGCAAGGTGGGGCCTAGAGGTCCACACAGAGCCTCTCCCCAACCCCCCCCCCCCCAAGCTGGAGCATGCTGATAGCTGGTGGAGGCCAATGAGTGAGAAGTGCAGGGGTGAGGGAAGGGGGTGAACCCCCCCACTTTGCAGCTTTTATCCCTTAGTCTCAGCTGCCAGCTCAGCCTGAATCACCTGCCACTGTGCCAGCCATTCTGCAGAAGGCCACGGGCTGGCCTCCCTCCTTTTCCCTCTCCCTTCTGCCTCTCTGGACTTCAGTCCCATAGCCTTGCTGGCCACGACAATAGGGAATGCCTGAGCCTCCGGCCCATTCAGTTCTGTCCTGGTCTTGGAATCCCCCTGGGCACTGAGGGGTGCGGGGATGCTGAGACAGGGCTTCAGCCTGGGTCCTGCCTCTGTGGCTGGCCCCCTAACCACCGGGCTTCTCGGCCTCTCCAAATGGATCTTCCTCAGAAAGATCGAAATATCCAGTGAGGAAAGAAAGATGGAGAAACCTCGCCCCCCCACCCTGCCCCCAACTTTGGAATGAGCCCTTCTTCAAAAACTCCTGGGGAGCACCCAGCTGGAGGAGTGTTACAGCACAGCGGCCTAGCAGTCACCCAGCTCCCCAAAGACTCCCAGTGAGGGGGACCCCAGGACTTCCCAGGCCAGTCCCAGGAAGCTTTTCTCTGACCACAAGCCCACATTTCCCTCGGCCCACTGTTTCTGCCCCAGGGGCTGAGGAGAACCAGTTTACTCTCTTGTCCACAGGAGGCAGTGGGGTATCCCAGTAGAAGAGTGTGGACCTCGGAGTAAGGTTCAGACCCTGCCTCGGGCACTTAATGGTTGTGCCATTCTGGGCAAGCCATTTGCTCCAAGCCTTAGTTTTCTAATCTGTAAACTGCACATGACTCCCACATGAGATAATCTTTGTAAAACACTTTGTAAACTTCACGGTGCGATAGAAATATTATTATTGATCAAATGCAAAGTGAGAGAGCTGAAGACCTTAGGATTCCCCTTCAAACACTTGAAAACAATGACCATGTTACCCTAATTCTTTTCTACTCTAAGCTAGATAAAGCCACTTCCTTTAACTTACCCCCCTGCGGTCCCCTCACCATTCTGATTTCCTTCCTTGAGGGACTTTACAGCTTATCAAAGTCCTTCCTAAAGGAAGTCTAGAAAAGAGGCACTCTAGCTAGGGGCTGACCAGGCCTGAGAATCTCCAGTTAAGACTATAGGCTCCTTCTTCCCAGAAGCTACATCTCTCAATACAGAACGCATCTGGTTTCTATTTACCATTTGCAGGACAGACTCACAGTGAGCTTCTGTTCCACTAAGACTTTTGTTTCTTTTTCAGCTCCCATGCTGTCAGCCACACTTCTCCTATCCTGTACTTCTACAGGTGATGTTTTTGAGCAATGGTTTACAGTTAGTCCTATGAAATGGTATCTTCTTCAATTCAAACTGTCTGAAATCCCTATGAAGCCTGACTTTGCCTCTCAGGCCTTGGGCAGCCCTTCTGGTCTTGGGCCATTTATAAGTTGCAAAGGTGGGGGCGGTGTCACTTACGCAGCAGAGGAAACGTGATTCCAAACACAAAGACCATGACGCCGCCGAAGAAGGAGATGAGGAAGTAACTGGACAGCATGACGGCCATGACGAAGGTGGTGGGGTAACGCTTCTTCAGGTGGCGAAGGGTGTCCTTATTCTGGGCAGCGCAGACGAAGCCCGTGAACACCAGCACCACCACTGTGCCCCCCAGGATCATGTTGAAGGGACTCAGGAACCTGTGAGAGGCAAAGGGCAGAGAAGAGTTAGATCCAGGCAGGGCCCGGGATCATGTGGGCTAATATTGGAATTATTAGTGATTTTTACAGCATCCAAACAGAGACTCGAAAGCCCAGGCTTTGTACAGAGTCAGATGGGCAGAGAGAGGGAGAGAAGGCCCTACAAAGGGCCTCCTGAGCTAAATGGCCCAGGGCCATCAAGAAGACCAACCTCAGGCACTTCCTAGCTGTGTCACCCTGGGCAAGTCCCTTAACCCGTTTCCCTGATCCACTGGAGAATGGCAAACCACTCCAACACCTTTGCCAAGAAAACCTCAGGGATTTTATGGCCCAAGGTCACAAAGCGCTGGACATGACTGAACAACAAGAACAAGAACAAAGTGCCTACAATGTGTCAGACCCTGTGCTAAGGGCTTTATAAATATTAAAGCAGCTAAGTGAAGTGGGTAGAACCAAGAGGACCCTGTACACAGCAACAAGATTATGTGAGGATCCACTGTGATGGACGGGACTCTGTTCTAATGAGGTGATTCAGGCCAGTTCCAACAGACTGGTGCTGGAGAGAGCCATCTGTACCCGGAGAGAGGGCTATGGGACTAAGTGTACACAGTATTTTCATCCTTTCTGTTTGCTTGCTTTTTGTTTTCTTTCTTAATCATTTTTTCCCCTTTTGATCTGATTTTTCTTGCTCAGCATGATAAATGTGGTACAGAAGAAATACATATATTTAGCATATGTTGGATTATTTGCTATCTAGGAGAGGGTGGGAGGAAGGGGGGGAACTTGGAACCCAAAAGTTTTGCAAGGGTGAGTGTTGAAAACTATCTTTGCATATGCTTTGAAAATAAAAAAACTATTATTTTAAATTAATAAACAAACAAATAAATGTTATCTCATTTGATCTTCCCAACTACCTTGGGAGGCAGGCAAACACAGGATAATAAACTTAGAGATGAAGGATCTTATTAGCCATTTAGTCCAAACCCCTCATGATGACGATGAGGAAATTGAAGCTCAGATGAAGCTCACAGTATCTCAAAGATAATACGTTAGCTGAGGGAGGATTTGAACCCTGAACCTCAGACTCCAAATCCAGGACTTTCATCCCATTGCATTTAACTCTTACCACTTTCATCCAGCAGCTGCGTGACCCTGGCTAAGTCACTTACCCCTGAGGAGAAAAATACATTTAGCGGCCCAAGCACTCTGCTGATCCGAAGGCCTTGTGCAAACATCTCTTGTTATTACCATCGTCTGAGGATCTACTAGGAGCCAACTAGTCCAAGCCCTTCCTTTTACAGGTGGGGAATCGCCTTGTCCACTGCTGCCATAGCACCGCAGTGCTTCTTACCATCCACTAGCACTTACACTCCAGGTCTCTCTGGCTGGGGCATTTTCTTTATCTTTTTGTTTATTCTTTTTTCAGTTGCATTGTTCTCTGTTACCCCACTTGTTATACCCACTGGAATGCCTTGACATTTTTGTTTTCCAGCTCATTTTACAGATGAGAAAACTGAGGCAAACAGGGAGGAAATGATCTGTCCAGGCCACACAGCTAGGAAGGATCTGAACTCAGGTCTCCTAGACTCCAGCAATTTATCCAATACACTAACTTTTTTATGCTTAGGAGCCATAATTCTCCTGGAATCTAACATTGCAGTTTGTGACAGCTTGACATTTAGTTTTTTTAAATAAATTGTATTGATAATCTTTTTTTTTTTAATCACCAAAATTTATCCTAGCATTCCTTCCCTCCATGTGAGCCATCTAAATATGGTAAAAATATTTTTGAGAGAAAAAAATCAGCAAAACAAATCAGTAAATTTTTTAAAAGTTTGAAAATAGGATCAATGTGCCATCCTTGTGAACCTCACATCCCAGGGAGTGTGCCTTCTTGTGACCACTCTGCAGAGCCCTGCTTGTCCTTTGGGATTTGGCAATGCTCCCTTTTGATGAATGGCTGCTATTCCTTCCCCTTACATCGTAACTATTGCTCTCTTGGCTCTGCTTATTTGATTCTGCATCACTTTCTATCAGTCTTTCTAGATTTATCTATATTCATCCTATTCATTAGCTGGACTGTCTAAAGTTTAATATAATCAAATGCATCTAGCTAATAAATGAGTCTGTATGACATAGTAGATGAGGACCAGTAACCCAGACCCCAAAGCGCTCAATCTTTCCATTTTATTTGTCTTATGCCCATTTTTAAAGCTATTTCGTAGCAATTATACAGCTCTTGGGTATGGGGAATACACACCATAAGGTGGAAACAAAGTGCAAACACACAGAAGCAGGAAGGATCAGGCTTAACCCTTGTTTAAAAATGGGAGTTGGGCACCATTAGAAATTGGTTTTTTTATTGATTATGCGATTAAGCATTATATTATTATTAATATTTATACTGTATACAACCCTTGGGCATAGGGAAAACACCACAAGGTAATAACAAAGAGAAATACAGGAAGAGGAAGAAATGGGCTTCATTCATTTTTTAAAATGGAGTTAAGTCACCAGGTGCCATTAGAGTTTGGCTTTTTATTGAGGGTGAAAGGCTAAATGGTATCTTACTGCAAACAAGAGTCTCATGGGCTCAGACTCTCTTTATCACCCTTGAATATACCTGACACTAATGGGAAATTAGACAATGAGGAAGGATAATCATAGCTGAAATGCAATGAGAACCGAGTCTAAGTATCTCTTCCTTCTTTTTTATTTTTGCCTTGAATTTCCTTTATTTTTACCTCTTTATTGCTTTTTTCGGTTTATACATATACATTAATTTTTAATACACATTTCTTTATGAGTAATGTTGGGAGAGAAAGATCAGAACAAAAGGGAAAAAACCATGAGGGGGAAAAATCAGGAAAAAAATGAGAACATAGAATGTGTTGATTTACATTCAGTTGCCTTAGTTCTCTATCTGGATGCAGATGGGCATTTTCTATCTAAAGTTTATTGGAATTGCCTTGGATCACTGAACTGTTGAGAAGAACCAAGTCTTTCATAGCTGATCACTGCACAATCTTATTGTTACTGTTTACAATGTATTCCTGGTTCTACTTGTTTCACTCAGCATCAGTTCATGTAAATCTTCCCAGGCCTTTATAAAATCATCTTGTTCATTTTTTTTACAGAATAATAATATTCCATTACTTTTATATACCATACCTTCAACCATTTCCCAACTGAAGGATATCTACTAATTTTCCAATTCTTTGCCATCATAAATATCTCTTCCTTCTCAGAGGAACATTGAACAAACTAACTTTTGAAGAAACATAGCATGTGACTAATGTATTTTTCCTAAAATATGCTTTTAAATAACCCTTTTTATTGGTATCTTCAGCTTTTACATCTTCTTTATTTCTACACAAAACTTTGTTTTCCCTCACCAATCCAGAGAGCTATTTTCCATAACAAAAAAATGGAAAAGTAAGAGAAAAAAAGAAAGTACTTCCATAAAAGTGACTAATATATAACTGAGTTAGACAACATAGACAGAGTAGTCTGCCATATACTGATATGAAAGGAGATACTGTAAAGCAAAATAAAGGAAGAGTAAATTATAATGGAAGGAAGGGTCTAAAGTGCTGTATGGGACAATCTTCTACGCTTCTTTGTATGGCCAGCACTTCACAAAACAGGTTTTTAACACTCCCAACAATAGAAAGCAATGAAATATACATTTGCACTGATGGTTCTCCCCACCCTTCCCTGGGATGTATTCCTTTCTCATCTCTGCTTCAAAGGGCTCTATGCAAATGCTCTGTCCCAGGAAAGGCCTATCCTGGTTACTGGAGTTCTCCCTCAAGAAATAACTTTATATGTTTCCTATTTACTTAAATGTGTTTGTAGGTAGATATCTACACATATACATATTCATATCATACCCCTATATATATATTTGTATATATGTGCATGTGTGTGTGTATGTGTGTGGCTCTCCCCAATTTTTTAGCATGACACCTAATACAAGATAATTATTTAATGACTGTTCATTCATTTATTCATTCATTCGATTTACCCTTCAATAGAATATGAGCTACATGAGAGCAGGGACAGTTTCATTTTTGCCTTTGTATTCCCAGAACATACGCTAGTGCCTGGCATACATAAAGCGCTTAATAAATGTTCGTTGACTGAATGAACATTCTTCTTCTCTGAAGAACTGTAGAGTTCCGGATACGGAATGTTGCACATGCTCTAAGATGGGGTTGTTTTACCAGCTGGATCAGTTTTGCTAATCTTTTTCTTTGTTTTGAGAGAAGGTTCTAGGACAGTATACTGGGAGATCACTGATGTTTTCTCCAGTGTACCACCCTTTTTTTTTTTTACTCTTAGGAAAATTCTCCTAGAATCTAATAATGCGAGGTAGTGCTTTGGATGGAGCAGGGGCCCTGGAATCAGGAGGACCTGAATTCAAATTCCATTTCAGACACTTCTTAGCCATATGATCCTGGGCAAGTCACTTAACGGTTTATGCGGCCTGCTGGGTTATGGCAAATGAGCCGAGGGGCAGAGACAGAGTGTGAGCTTTTGTTTTTACTATAGTCCCTCCCACAGTCTGAGGGACAGTGACCTGGGCCCTATTTAAAAAGTTTGAGGACCACTGAGCTAACATCTCTCTGTCAGGTATGGTGCTAAGAGGTTTACAAATATTCTCTGGCTTGGTCCCCACCAGAACCCTGGGACAGAGAGACGATTATCCCCATTTTATAGAGGAGGTTCCTGGGGCAGTCATAGGCTAGTGACCTGTCTAAGGCCGCACAGCTTACTAGGGTCTGAGGCAGGATTTGAACTCAGATTCAATTTGATTCCAGGTCCAATGCTCTATTTCACCAACCGGCTGCAAGTAAGTATCAGAGGCCACTGAATGGCCTGGGGCTATGGTCAGATTTGATTTTTCATGAACATCTTGGCCTTTTCCCCACTGAGTGTACAGCTGTTCTCCTAAGAAGCTGAGGCAGCAACTGTATGACTCCTAGCGGAGACCAATCAATGCCAGCTGTCTGCCTGAACGATATTTCCTTAATATCCTAAAGATAAAATTTTCCTTCAAAGTGAAAATAAAGGAAAAAACAAAGAAACAGATCTCTCCTATTTTCCTCCAGACACGTAAAATAGTTTGAATGTGATGTCTAGATACAATGTCTATTTTGTTTTAAAGGACAGCTTTTTCTCCCAGTCTGCTTCTCGCTCGCTGCAGCTGCTCATGCGGTCACTACAAGAACAGCACAGAGGCCTAAAGAATCTGCTTTTGGTTTGCAACACACCCAGCCCCAATCTATAATTAGAAGAGGAATGAAGCTTCAAGACTGGAAAAAATGAACAACGTTGCTCAGGGCAGAAATCCCTTTCAGCCGCGTGCATTCTTTTCTATTCCTTTTTTCACGGGGCGCTGGATTCTCTGGGCAAGGCAACGAATCTTGCGGTGCAACTGCCGGGAAGACCATCATCACCAAAGTCATTCCAAAGAAGAAATAAAAGACAACCCCCCCAACCCCACCCCACCAAGACATCAGTACCGAAGCTGAAATTGGTCCTAGGTATAGATGAGTCAAACTTTAGTAACAGTTGTTGTGTTAGTCAGATGTCACAGGAAACCCCAGGAAGACTCAGACTCAACTTTCCATAAATACCCCATCCACATTTCAGGCAGACAACTGGCCCTGGGCTCAGCTAGGAGCCACACATCCACAGCAGCTGCCTCTATCTCATACGAGGACAACTGTACACTCACTCAGTGGGGAAACTGCCAAGACGCCCATTAAAAAAAGTCAAAAAATGTTTAACTGAATAATTTTCTTTTGGAGACATTACATTTAAAAGGGCCTTCCTTCTAATGAGTAATAAAGAGCCATACCGTCAATTACAGATGAAAAGGATTGTCGGCTTTTAAAAGTGAGCTGGGAAAAGTGGCCAATTTGTCTGGATACATAATGTCAATATCCCACGGCCTTATCTATTCTATGCTATTAACCAAGTGTAAAAAAAAAAAAAAAAAAATCAATTTCTTCATCCTGAGTCAATTTCTCTATTGTAACTGACAAGTCATCCAAACTGGGAGGGGTGAGGGGAGAAGGTAATGAGCACTCCCTGTTCTAAGGAAAGAGAAGTTGGCTATTCATAGGTACTGACATAGCACAGAGCCGGCCAAAGTAATTCAAGAGAGCTGACCCTCTTACAATCTTATGATAATTTACTGAAGAAAAAAACAAAACAAAATAAAACCGCAGCATTCTATCCTAATCACTGAAGCAAAGATCTGTGGAGCTTGAAATTATCTCTGAGCAGAGAAAGTGATTCATAAAGGAGCAATTTATTTAAATTCAGAGATATGTGAGTGGACTAAGGAGGTGAGATATTTGGAAGATTTCTAAATTATTCTGCATGAGAATCATTCTGACAAGTTGAAGTCAACAGATCTAAGTAATATATACAAGGGAAGCTATAACTACAAAGGAAAAAATAAAATGGAATATTCCCTGTCTTCAAAAAGCTCCCATTCCTGCAGGGTGGCCAATGGCCTACAAAAAAAGCATATACACTGTGCCAAAATGTCTGTGGCATCCCTTTTCATAGTGGCTAGAAACTGGAAGATGAATGGATGTCCACCAATTGGAGAATGGTTGGGTAAATTATGGTATATGAAGGTTATGGAATATTATTGTTCTCTAAGAAATGACCAGCAGGAGAAATACAGAGAGGCTTGGAGAGACTTAAATCAACTGATGCTAAGTGAAACGAGCAGAACTAGGGGATCATTATACACTTCAACAATGATACTGTATGAGGATGTATTCTGATGGAAGTGGATATCTTCAACAAGAGAAGAGCTAATCCAATTCCAATTGATCGATGATGGACAGAATCAGCTACACCCAGAGAAGGAACACTGGGAAACCAGTGTAAACTGTGAGCATTTTTTTTTGTTTTTCTTCCCAGATTATTTTTACCTTCCGAATATAATTCTTCCTTTTCAACAACAACAACAAAAAAATTCGGTTCTGCACATATATATTGTACCTAGGATATACTATAAGATATTCAATATGTATGGGACTGCCTGCCATCTAGGGGAGGGGGTGGAGGGAGGGAGGGGAAAAACTCGGAACAGAAGGGAGTACAAGGGATAATGTTGTAAAAAAAAAATTACCTATGTATATGTACTGTCAAAAATATTATAATTATAAAATTAATTTTTAAAAAAGCATATACACAATGAATAAAGGTTGTCTTGTTGTTTATGGGTTTTGGATATAAGAAGGAACCAACACCCAGAAGGGACCGGGGCAGACTGATGTCACTTCCTCAGAGTTTTGGAACAATCAAATGAATCTATAGAAGGCAAATATAAAAGTCTAAAAAAATTAATGTCAGCCTGAAATCTATGTTGGGGTGAGGGTAAATAAGTAGCATCAATACTTCTTCAAGGAGAAATGCTTTGGAAAATCAAGTACAAAATCAACATATTAAAATGTAGTTGGGAAATATTTTACAACATAAAATACAGTAAAACACATACACATTCTTAGAAAATCACTTATAGGTGGAGATTTTCTAAGCCAATATGTGACCCGCAGGGATCCTTACATATGGTTGGTGGCCCCCATTTTTATTTCAGCTTGACATTACTGATTATTTTTCCAGATTATTTTTTACAAATGGAAAAAACTAGGACCAAGCAAAGACCAAGCAAAGACACTGGATTTTGCAAAGATCAGACAAATGGCAGTAAATAGTTGCAAGGTAGGATTTGAACCCAGAGGCTGACTCCAAATGCTAACAATAGCTAGTATTTATATAGCACTTCAAAGAATATCCCCTTGATATCCACCACAACCCTAGAAAAGAGATGTTTTTATTATGTCTCTATTTTACAGATGAGGAAACTGAGGCAAGCTGAGGTGACTTGTCCAGGGCATACAATTAATAAGTATTTGAGGGAAGGCTCTGAATTCAGGTTTCATCCCTCTAAGTTTCTCACTCCATTCAGTCTCAGATAAATTTAGCTTAAAAAAAGGCCAAGGTCCTCCACTGCATCCAGGGCCATTGCCAGTGATCCTGACCTATGTCTTGCCACAGGACCCAGATGCCTCTGGAGGTGAGAATGGGGCTGATGATCTTGCATTCACTCACATCCAATTCACTTGCAAGTCAAGCCTTCATCCTCCTGATGTCATTGGTCCTCTTCAAGAATGAAGAAAAAACATTCTATTCACCATGTCACCTTGCTGTCTTCTTTCAGTTCAAGTCCAGTTCTTCCATGACATCATTCCTTTCAACAAACATTATCAAGTGCCTACAATATGCAAAGTACTACCCTAGCCGCCACAAATTCAAATCAAAAAAGAAATAATTTCTGTCCCCAAGAAACTTCAATTTTACTGGAGGATATGAGGTACACAGAGACAGAAACACAATATTATTAATTCTTAATCACTAACTAAATAATTTAAGTACTAAATACCTTTGGCCTAATACTTTCCTAATTATTAGTTATATTTATAATAGCCATTTTTTTCAACTTAAAACAAGGCAAGAATTATATTTTTAAAAGACATGAGCTAATTTTTAAACCTAAGAGACTTAACACAGATTAGATATTACTCTCAGCATAGGATGGTTCTTTTTTACTTCTCACAAGGTTGCTACCTTTCAGCAAGGATGTGGCTGGTGAACAAGTTGCCTGTAAACACTTCAGATTAGGTGGCAGTGAACAATGAACCTTATGAACTGAAGGACGAAGGGAAGAAGAATACTGTGTACATCCATAATCAGGGGGACTCATCTTCATGAGTTCAAATCTGGCCACAACTATTTCTTATATGACTCTGTGCAAGTCACTTCACCCTGTTTGCCTCAATTTTCTCATCTGTAAAATGAGCTGGAGGAAGAAATGTTAACCACTACAGGATCTTTGCCAAGAAAACTTCCAAATAGGGTCATGGCAAGTAGTACAAAACTGAAACAAATGAAACACGAACAATTAACCCTATGTGCCAAAGTGTAAAGGGAAGGACAATATGTGCATTTAAAATCAATTCTTCATTGCTATCTTAGTAGACAACAATTATCTGAAAGTGTGATTCTAAATCCTTTAAAGGCTCATTGAGAAGTTTGGTGTTGTGGATAAGCCACTGTAGTTGGAATCTGCAAGACTTACCTTAGCATTTATTAGTTGTATAACCAGGGGCAAGTACCAAAAAAAAATTATATATATATATACATATATATGTGTATATATATATATATATATGTATATATATATATATATCACAATACATAAAATATAATAACAATAACATATTGTGCTTGTGATAATTAATGGCTACTAGAAAGTTAACCATGATATATCAGATGTTTCTTATACATGAACAATATAGCCACTTAATTTCTCTGAGTCTCATTTTCCTTATCTATAAAATGGGAGCAGGATTGGATTAAGGTCCCATCTTGTTCTAAATCTAAAAGCTTATGAACATGATAAGTAGAGTGGGATCTTAATTCTACTTAGTCTGCTATTGGTCTCCAATACCAATTTGGGCAGTCTCATTTTTCCTCCGAAATAACTAAAACAGCATGGATGTAGAATTTTTTTACTAGGCAGGTCACAGTTATATGCTCTTTCTTTACTACAATCTTTCGAGTTAGGAGGCTAAAATATTATTTCCATTTTACAGATGAAGAAAGGGAGGCACAAGTTGAGGCGATTTGTTCTAATTCACCAAACCAGCAAGTTTGAAGCCTTGTTTCTTTTTAAAACACCTAGCACAGACTTTAGTATTCTTTTCCTTCTCTGAGTGGGCTGGCTAGACATGTTACATCCCTGCATTAGCTAATGCACTGAAAATGGAAGAGGGGAGAAAGATACCATCTCTTAACAGGAAATGCTTTAAAGCTGGGACTCAGATGTGAAAAAGCAAAGACTTAGAACAAGAGAGAGGATATCTCTAGGGATAAGCAAGGTTCTAGGATGTCACTTAACTCTGAAACTGAATGATGAGAAAACAAATGAATAATGACAAAATTAGACTCGGTTTCTTTAGAGATAGGCTCTCTTGCAAATATGAATTTTTTAAAAAAAGGATTCTAGTTCTCATATTATATGTTGTTTAAACTGGAAAAAGTCAATTTCCATTTTGAATTCAAGATTTTTCTAAATCAGAGGCTCCTCACCTTAACTGGTTCCAAAGACTTGAATGGACTCCATAACCAGGGCAAGTTAAG
Organism: Sminthopsis crassicaudata; assembly: GCF_048593235.1. Taxonomy (NCBI): domain Eukaryota; kingdom Metazoa; phylum Chordata; class Mammalia; order Dasyuromorphia; family Dasyuridae; genus Sminthopsis; species Sminthopsis crassicaudata. The sequence goes on from NC_133617.1 coordinate 725,590,581, forward strand.
TCAGCTACTTATCTGTCTGATGTTGAGCAAGTCATTACCTCCTGTCTCAGTTTCCTCATCTGTAAAATGGGGCTGAGAATCTTATCTCATAAAGGAGTTGGAAGGATTAAATGTGTTAACAGTAAACACTTCAAAAACTTTAAGGCAATATAAAAATACTAATTATTATTGTTAATTATGATTTTATCTGCAAATACTCATATTAGTGACATTTTCTTTAGAAAGGGTGGTCAGCTCAAATCAGTCTAAATTCTCCTTTCCAGGACAAAAGGGGAATGAATTTGCCATGATACCTGGGGGAAAGAGCAAAGGTTAAGGCTAGGAACTGAAGAGACAAGGAGGGCAAAAGGAATTTGGGAAACAGAACAAAGTTATAAAGCACAGCCATGCAGACTAAGGAATTGTATACTCAAGATCCCTGAGTCCAGATTGTGAATATCAAGATTCCAGTAATTCCAGAGATCTAGAGAGATACCTGGTGAGAGAGAAATGTGCTTTTATTCTATTGGAGAGGTGTGTGGCTAAAACAAAAGAGGGATCAGCCATCTGCATTTCCAAACCCAGCAGGAGATTCCTTCCCTCAGAGGAATAATCCACGGTATCTATGCAAAGTCAAGTGATCTCAGGCTAGACTCTCACTACATTGGGTGACTCCTCTACACAGTTCACAGGAAGACATTCACAAGAGTTAATTATCATAGGATGGACAAGCATTGCTGGGTTGTGATCTGCTCATGTGGAGGGAGTACCCACATCAATGAGATAGACGAGTAAAGACATGTTATTATGGATGGAGATTGTTACTTGAGTTCAAGTTAATGGAAATCTTAATTCAGTCAATAAGCATTTATTAAGCTTTTGTTCCAAGCCAGGCACTCTAGAGACACAGAAATGCAGAAGCATTTCCTGCACTCAAAGACCACATTCTAAAGTGGGGGGGCATTTAATGAACTGGACACATGTATGACGTATATAAAGCAGGTAACAAAACATTTCTGATAAGTGGTGTCTGTTTTTAAGGGGTCTTATATTAATGTCATTAACCACCATTGAAAAGGTTTGGGCTAACTGTCCCCAAAGGAAACACCAAGTGGATGAGAATGGCTATTGTCTAGTCTATGACATGATTAGTTTACAGTCTACAGCATGTTGTTGGACATCTGTAAGAGACAACTGTATCAGACAGTAATCACAAATGGACAAGGAGCCAGGTTTCAAATTTAAATAGAAAATTTGTTGAATCATCTATGGAAAGTTGTAGAATTCTTTTAATGGTCCCAAGCTTCTCAGTGTAACAAAGGCCCACCTTATTAATAACAATTCTAGTGGTGTTGAATGGTTGCAAATCATAAAACAATATAACCTTGGTGCGAAGCTGTTAATTATAAATCTAAAGAACAAAAAAAGGAACACTTATATACATACAGAAGACACAAACACAAAATGATTCTGCATGAAATCTTTGATTTCAATTTCATACCTCTTGCTTAAAAACAAAAAATCTACAAAACTCTACATATAACTTCCAAAATTGGCCTTCTAGTCTGGGCTCCTGAGCTTGCTTCCATGATCTTTAGACTAATGACTGCCAAAGACTAATGACTAATATAACAGAGGTAATGGCAATAGAGAGGTATGTGGTTAAGTGAGAGCAGATCCCAACGTGTAACAAGTAAGGAATTATAAAGAATCAAAGCAAAAGATGCCAATAAAAAGATAATGCTTCCAGTAGTCATATGGGAAGAGAGAAGATAATGAGTGGGCGGTCTTTGGGCCTCCTTTTACCAAGAGAAAGAGAAAAGAAAAGAAATCCAATAGTGCACTTATGGTAAATACAAGAGTAAGAATGAAAGGATATGAAAAAGCATGGACAGATTTCAATCTGCATCAGGGGAGAGAACATTCAAAAGATCACAGATCCACTGGAGCAAAAACCCAGAGTGGTCGGAGATTTCTCCTTTTCTTGGCTCTTTGAAATTCCCTTCCCAACTTCAAATTGATTTTCTCAAGAGAAGGTGCTAAAAAACAAGAAAGTTGAGATATTTGGCTTCTGTCCTCTTCTTGGTACTAGGAGGTCTCTCCAAAGGATTTTCAAAAGAGGTATTCTTTTGGGGAAAATAATAACTGATCCTTACAAAATATATTAAATTTAAAAAAATAAACTTGTGATAACTTTTTTTAAAATGTCACTTATATTTCCCAAGTACCCCTTCTCTTCTCCTCAAAAGTCAACTTCTTTAACAAAGCATATAACACACTTTCTTCAAATCTGTGGGGGGAAAAAAAAAACCCAACCATCACAATGAAAAAAATCTGACATTGTATTGTGTGTTCCACACCCATAGCCTCCTAACTCTTCAAAGTAATGCTTTCAATTTCAAGTGGCTTGTATGAATCATTTCCCTTGGGTCTAGCAGAAGCTGAGAGACGAAGATCTTACCGGCATCTTTTTTACAAATGAGCAAATAACTTTGGCAACACAAATATTAAAACTGAGAGGCAGCAGGGCCTCTGACTCTGTGTAGCAAACTATCTTATTTATATTTAGGAAACTTTAAATAGGAAATATTGGAAAGCTCTAAATAACTAGATATATGGTTGTTTGAGTCAGTTTAGAGTGGCCAGCATACGCTATTTACCTATCCTGCTCCTTGGACTTATAAAAACTTTAAGTCCTTATAAAATGTATCATGAAGTAAACCCTCAATTCAGATGGAAACCTGAGATCATGGAGCAGTGGGGTCACTCATGGTCCATCAGCAGCTAGAGAGAGAGAGAACCCAGCACATGCCCAAAGTCATCCAGCATTCCTACCTGACAGAATGAGGTGAAAGGTGAGAATCAGAAAAGGATTTGTCATCCAAGATTTAATATCCCTCTATTTAAAACAGCAAAGCTTCTAGATCACTTTGAGTTTGAGGAGTTGAAAGCTAATAAAAGCAAATAGTAGATCTCTGTCTTGTTGAGGAGTCTCAATCTGTAGGACTAGCAGAGTAACTGGCTTCAAACAGTCCAACAAATCAGGAGTAACACCTGATCAAAGCAATCTGAAGTTTCAAGTTCAACTTCTGGCAGCACAGTATTAATAGAAGCAATGTGCCTTGTAATCAAAAGGCTCAGGTTTGAGCCCCAGCATCTCCATGAATCGCACTGATCAGTTTCTAGGTCTTTTAAAGTGTATCATTAGGACATTGTTGTTACTATATAAATTCTTCTTTTGGTACTGCTTATTTCACTTTGCATCAGTTCACACAAGTCTTCCTAAGTTTCCTGGAAACTGTTTCAGTCATCATTTCTTATATTGTAAAAGTATTCCATCACATTCACATACTATAATTCATTCAGCTTATTTTGCAATGGATAGGGATCCCCCCAAAACTAAGCTTCATTTTTTTTCATCAAAAGAAGAACTGCTATAGTTTTGTGAGAGATATGTTTCCTCTTTCTTTAATCTCTTTGGGATAGGATACTTACTGATGGTCAAGCTCTCTCTGTCTCTCTCTTTGTCTCTGTCTCTGTCTCTCTCTCTCTCTCTCTGTCTCTCTCTCTCTCTCTCTCTTTCTCTCTCTCTCTCTCACACACACACACACGCACACACAATCTTGGACAACTGCAATGATCAGTGAATTGTGCTCTGAATTGAACAGACCATAGGCTGGACTACCTATGGGAAATGGCATTTCCCTGAAACAAAAGCCCACTAATTTTAAATACCAATGTCCTATGGGTGTTGTTTGATTGAGTCATAAACATTAAGTCTCTGAAAAATTGAAAGTGAGGATCACCCAAAGGGTGATGGAGAGACACATGCTGGGTATGAGCCAAATGCAATACATGACATATAAAAAGGTCCAAAGGATGCCATCAAAGAAACTGTATAAAGAAAAAAGATGAAGGGTTAGTTGATGGGAGACCATGTTGATGGAACAAAAGACCTACTATGTGAGTGTACTACTACTGTGTGTATTATTTTCCTAGTTTTGTTTACTTCATTCTGTATCAGTTCAAACATGTCTTCTCTTGCCTCTCAGAATTCCACATAGTAATCATAGTAAGTCTTACAGGGCATGAGAGTATATATTTCTGTTAGCTGTTTTGCAATCATTCTGGAATAGAAAGTTTCCCTTCTCTGAATTCTCATATTTTGCAATTCTTGGGTATTTCAGTAGAAAGTGTGCTGGATCTGAAGAACCCAGCTTTAAAAAGTAGATCTTATTATACAAGCTGTCATCAAGTTGTTTTGCCTCTCTGACACTCAGTTTCCTCATCTATAAAATGAAGGAGTTGTATTAAATTATTATTCAGGCTCCTTCCAGACATAAATCTATGGCTGATTCTGAAGACTCTAAAATGAACAATATTAGAAAGAACAGAATGTAGTATTTGGATTTTTTCTTTAGTATACTTATTTTATTTCCAGTTCCAAATTCTCTCCCTCTCTCACCTCCCTCCCCCATTCATTGAGAAGGTTAAGAAATAACATACCCATTATACATATGAAGTCATGAAAAATCTATTTCCACAATAGCTATGTTGCAAAAGAAGCAAGAAAAATTACAAAGGGGAAAAATGTTTCAATCTGCCCTTTGTGTCCATCAGTTCTCAGTTCTCTACCCAAAAGTGAACAGAATTTTTCATTGTGAATTATTGGAATTTTCATGGATCACTGTATTGCTCAAAGTTGCTAAGCCTTTCACATATTTGATCATCATACAATATTGCTGTTTCATGTACCCTGTTCCCCTGGTTCTGCTCAATTCACTTTATATAAGTTCATATAAGTCTTCCCAGTTTTCTAAAACTACCTCATCATTTCTTATAGCATAATCAGCTATATATATGTATATATATGTATATGTATATATATATATAGCATAATAGTATTCTATTACAATCACAACTTGTTCAACTATTTCCCAACTGATAAGCAGCCCCTCAATTTCCAACTATTTGTCCCCACAAAGTAGCTGCTAGAAATATTTTTATACATATTGGTATTTCCCCCCTTTTTAAAAAACTTATAGAATATAGTACTTGTGCACATAATTCTCCTCCTAAATGTTAGACTATCTGAGGTCAGAGACTACTTCTAATTTAGCTCTGTAGTCCCTACATTTTGTAGAGTTTCCCCATATATCATTGATATGAAATAAATGTTTGCTGCATTGAAACAAAGATTTATTGAAGCATAATAGGAGATATTGGGAAGAATACAATATAAGGGCTTTCCTTTGTCCTCACAATCTGAATTTATAGTGTAGATGGGGAGAGAGTATATACACATACAAGTATGTATATTTGTATGAGTGTCTGTGTGTGTGTGTGTGTGTGTAGAAAGAGAAAGACACAGGAAGGAAGAGACAGAGACAGAAAGAGATACAGGAATACCCACACACAAAACAAAAAATTAAATAACAGCATAAGAGAATCAAGAATATAAGACAGAATTCAAGACTTGTAAAATGGCAGGCAAAACACAATTAATTTCCAGCTGCTTACAGGCAGCTGGGTCAGCAGAACCTGCGAACAAAATCTAGCCTCAGAGACTATACTTATAGAGTTATGTGACTCTAGAAAAGTCATTTAATCTGTCTACCTCACTTTTCTCAACTGTAAAATGGGGATAATGATAGCACCTATTTCACATAGTAGATACTATATGAATACCTATTTTCTTCTCCCCATCATGAGTGAAAGTAATTATTTATTAATTTCCTTACTCTATTTATTCTAAGTACAATTGTACTTATATTTATTTGTTTGTTGTAAATACAACTAAGCAACTTTGAAAAATTATCTCAATGTATATAATTAGAGGGAAAGAAACCACTATCTAGGAGACTAGTACCTGCTATTATTTGTGAAGTAAAGGCATGTGGTTATAAAGGCTTTGAATAGGGATGGGAATGGAAAAGAGGTTAATTTGAGAAATGTTATGAAGGCCAAAGCGAACACTGGCAGACCAGACCGTATGTGGCCATGGAGGTTGGGGGGAAGTTGTGGCCAAAATGGCGCCAAGGTTGTCAGCTTAGATGACAGAAAAAAGAGCAGATATAGCGCAGTCAGGAGAGGCCATCTTGGGAGAGAAGATTGTGGGCACCATTTTGTACTAGTGAAGTTTCAGATGACTTAGTGCATCTAAGTGGCAGCTGACAACCTGCAGATTGACATAGTTTTGTTGGGACACGTGAAGGGTCTGGACCCTTAAGTGCAGACTGCCTCAGACTCACCTGTAAAGGCCCAAAGAGATGCTTGAGGCACAGAATCATCCGCTGGCTAACTCCCAGTCCAGCCTCTCTCCCCAAAGCCCAGCTGCCTTTATTACTTCAGTGATACCATATTATAATCCCTAATGAAGATACAAAGCCCTCTAAAGCTAAGAGGCCTTTGTTACCTAGCAACAGCTACAGGAGATGTAAGACCTAGGAGGTGATGAGATAATTGTCCTCAGATAGCTGAAAGGCTGTCACAGAGAATGAAGATTCCTTCTTTTGTTCTAAAGGCAGAAGACCAATGGGACAGGAAATACAAAGAGGCAAATGTCAGTTCAGTCCAAGACAGTATTGCTACGATTTAGTTAGCAAGGACGGTACTCAGGACTCAGTCAAGAAGATCTGAATTTGAATCACTTACTAGCTATATGACCCTGAACAAGTCACTTAGTCTGTGTGTCTCAACTTCCTCATCATCTTCCAGGGTTGTGGTGAGGATAAAAATGAGCTAATATTTGTCAAGCATTGTTCAAACTTTTAAAAATACAATATAAATGCTATTTTTTAAAGATACTGCAATATGGGAATTTGTTTTTTTAAATATATATATATATATGTATATATGTATATATATATATATATATGTATGCTAAAAAAAAGTTTTGTTTTTCTTGAAGGGGATGAGAGGGAGAGAAAATAAATGCTTGCTAAATGAAGAAACATGTTTTAAAATACAGTACAAGTTAGGAACTTTCCAAATATACCAAAATGTTCATAGGAATTTTTTTTTGTAGTAATAATTGGAAATAAACTCCATGCCTATCTATTGGGGAATAACTAAATTATGCTGTAAGAAATAGTAAATATGAAGCATTCTGAAAATAACAGGGAGCCTGACAGGAAGTAATGGCCTTTTTATTTTTTATCTAGTATAAGAAACATCTACCTGGCTAGGGGAAAGATATATTCAGAAATAAAGGTTATGTAATGAACAGGGTATACCTTTTTCTGCTGATTATCTCCAATTAAATCTATACAAAGACAGATTAATTAATAGAGCGATATCATCATATCTCTGTCTTATGTGTATGGTTATTTGCATGTTATCTCCTTTGTGGGAATAAGAACTCCTTGAAGGCAGGAGCTGGCTTTTATATGCCCAGTAGCTGGCATGCATTCACACATGCGTGAGCCCACGTGTGGACACACACACATACCAGATCAATAAAATTTATTTAAAGAATATATAATGTAGAGCCAAGAGAATGTTGTAAAAATAATAGCAATATTGTATGAAGAATAATTGTGAACCAAATTGTTTGAATATTATACTCAAATCAGCTATAAAGGATCCATGAAGGAAGATGCTATCTACTTCCAGAGAAAGAACTGATAAATACAAGTATGCATCGCATGATTTCATAGATATATATACACATATATGCAAGTATATGTGTATATATGTATGTATACATGCATATATACAAAAATGTGTGGAGAGTGAGAAGGGAAGAAAACAGTTCAGAACAAAATGTAACAAAAAATAAACTAAATTTTAATAAAATAATAAAAAATATAAAATATTTTAAAAGTACTATCTAGCCATTAAAACAAAGAATGGAATAAGTTGGCTATCAGATAATTAATGAAAAAGAATTTATTAAATTCCTGTTATGTTCCAGGTGCCATGTTAAGTACTGGAGAAATGAAGAAATACAGAAAACAATCATTGCTTGTATAAATCTTAGATTCTTATATAGGAGATGACATGTATATAAAAAAGAATACCTGTTAGCAATGACGAAATATTAGATTGGCTTAGATGGCCCCTAAAGATCTCTCCCAATTCTAGGTCTTTTAACCATTTTTCCATTTTTCCCCCCTTTCAGGAATGCTACAGTTAGAATTTTATCCCTTACTTGGAAAATACATGTCCACATCCAGTGTTCTCTGACTCAGAGATCTAGGGAAACCACAGTAATTGAACTATATTTATTCACAGGCCCTGATTTATGTTCTTGAGCCATTTGGTTGCCTACCTGATAAGAGTCCAAAAGGACTTAGAGTCAAGACTTGAGTTCAAAACCAATCTCAGATTCTTACTAGGTGTGTGACTGTAAGCAAGTTACCTAAATCTTGATGCCTCAGTTTGTCTTACCTATGAATGGGGATAATAGTATTTCATTCAAAGGGCTATTTTGAGAATTGAATAGAATATTTCAGATGCTTTGAAAAATTTAAAATACTATATACATTTTTGCTATATTATTATGACATCACAATTAGATTCTACGAAAGCTCTACTTAGATTACTACTCTTATTGTAGATATATAATACAATAGGGCTTTGAAAAGTCAATAATCAATAACAGGATATTTTTTCCTTGTCCCAAACCTCAGTTTCTGGAGTTATGGAAATCCTATGTAATATGTGTATATATGTATATACATATATGTATCTAAATATTTATAGTTATCCATCTCTCATTTATCTATCAATAGACCTATCAATCGATACCCTGACTTGTGTCAATCAGAAACTAGTTTCTGTTTGCTTTTTAAATACTAAATTCAGAAAATTGATCACCCAACCCCTACTTCCTTTATGAGCAATATGATCCAGTAATAAAGCATCCAAGATTGCTGACTCAACGTCACTTTTGCTTTATAACATCACAGATCTTGAGCCACAAGGAATCTTCTAGTCCAAAGTCTCATTTTACAGACTAAAAAAACCAGCGAGTTGTGTAGAAGAACTTGAGCTGATTGGGCTACTGCGGCCATATCTATCCGTGAATGAAATAATCTCAATAGAAAGAAATGCAGGTTTCTAGAGACCAGGGACTATTTCATTTTTGCCTTTGTTTCTCCAGTCGGGGCATAGAGGGGAAGTGGCCTGGAGTCAGGGGAGCCTGAATACAAGTTTGGCCTCTGACTCATATCTGCTCTAAGGAAGGGCTGGGGGGTTGCATACATGTTAGCTCTAAGGAAGGGCTGGGGGTTACATACATGTTAGCCCTAAGGAAGGGCTGGGGGGTTACATACATTTTAGCTCTAAGGAAGGGCTGGGGGGTTACATACATGTTAGCTCTAAGGAAGGGCTGGGGGGTTACATGCATGTTAGCCCTAAGGAAGGGCTGGGGGGTTACATACATTTTAGCTCTAAGGAAGGGCTGGGGGGTTACATACATGTTAGCTCTAAGGAAGGGCTGGGGGGTTACATGCATGTTAGCTCTAAGGAAGGGCTGGGGGGTTACATACATGTTAGTTCTAAAGAAGGGCTGGGGGGTTGCATACATGTTAGTCCTAAGGAAGGGCTGGGGGGTTACATACCTGTTAGCTCTAAGGAAGGGCTGGGGGTTACATACATGTTAGCTCTAAGGAAGGGCTGGGGGTTACATACATGTTAGCCCTAAGGAAGGGCTGGGGGGTTACATACATTTTAGCTCTAAGGAAGGGCTGGGGGGTTACATACATGTTAGCTCTAAGGAAGGGCTGGGGGGTTACATGCATGTTAGCCCTAAGGAAGGGCTGGGGGGTTACATACATTTTAGCTCTAAGGAAGGGCTGGGGGGTTACATACATGTTAGCTCTAAGGAAGGGCTGGGGGGTTACATACATGTTAGCTCTAAGGAAGGGCTGGGGGGTTACATACATGTTAGTTCTAAAGAAGGGCTGGGGGGTTGCATACATGTTAGTCCTAAGGAAGGGCTGGGGGGTTACATACCTGTTAGCTCTAAGGAAGGGCTGGGGGTTACATACATGTTAGCTCTAAAGAAGGGCTGGGGGGTTGCATACATTTTAGCTCTAAGGAAGGGCTGGGGGGTTACATACATGTTAGCTCTAAGGAAGGGCTGGGGGGTTGCATACATTTTAGCTCTAAGGAAGGGCTGGGGGGGTTACATACATGTTAGCTCTAAGGAAGGGCTGGGGGGTTGCATACATGTTAGCTCTAAGGAAGGGCTGGGGGTTACATACATTTTAGCTCTAAGGAAGGGCTGGGGGGGTTACATACATGTTAGCTCTAAGGAAGGGCTGGGGGGTTACATACCTGTTAGCCCTAAGGAAGGGCTGGGGGGTTACATACATGTTAGTCCTAAGGAAGGGCTGGGGGTTACATACATGTTAGCTCTAAGGAAGGGCTGGGGGGTTACATACATGTTAGCCCTAAGGAAGGGCTGGGGGGTTACATACCTGTTAGCCCTAAGGAAGGGCTGGGGGGTTGCATACATGTTAGCCCTAAGGAAGGGCTGGGGGGTTGCATACATGTTAGTCCTAAGGAAGGGCTGGGGGGTTGCATACATGTTAGCCCTAAGGAAGGGCTGGGGGGTTACATACATGTTAGCTCTAAGGAAGGGCTGGGGGGTTACATACATGTTAGCTCTAAGGAAGGGCTGGGGGGTTACATACATGTTAGCCCTAAGGAAGGGCTGGGGGGTTACATGCATGTTAGCTCTAAGGAAGGGCTGGGGGGTTACATACATGTTAGCTCTAAGGAAGGGCTGGGGGGTTGCATACATTTTAGCTCTAAGGAAGGGCTGGGGGGTTACATACATGTTAGCTCTAAGGAAGGGCTGGGGGGTTACATACATGTTAGCTCTAAGGAAGGGCTGGGGGGTTACATACATGTTAGCCCTAAGGAAGGGCTGGGGGGTTGCATACATTTTAGCTCTAAGGAAGGGCTGGGGGGTTACATACATGTTAGCCCTAAGGAAGGGCTGGGGGGTTACATGCATGTTAGCTCTAAGGAAGGGCTGGGGGGGTTACATGCATGTTAGCTCTAAGGAAGGGCTGGGGGGTTACATACATGTTAGTCCTAAGGAAGGGCTGGGGGTTACAATAATTAACAACAATGATAACCGATAACGTTTACCTAGCACTCGCTCTGCACCTGACATGGTGCTAAGTGCTCTACAATCACTGTCTTACTGGCTCCCCACAAAACTCCGGGAGGCGGTGCCATCATTTCCATTGAACAGACACTTAGCAGGCAGATGAAATGCACAAGGATGCTGTATCTGCACTCGGCCCTTTCGGCCGCCAGGTCCAGGACTCGGGAAGTTCTATGCATGCATGGGCAGCTGCCCCCCCAGGCTGGGGGAAAGCAGTCAGACACGGATGCCGCCCCCTGCTCGCGGCCCCCAGCCCTGGGCCTGGCGCACAGCGGCTCTCCTTACTACTGAATGACTAACGTACAGTTATCATTATCATCACCACCCGGTGGGGAGGGGGAGGAGAGGCGGCAGCCCGTCCACTCCCACCGCTTGTGCGCGGTGGCGGGGCTGGGGATGTCTGGGCTGTCCCAGCAGCCACAAACCCGGAAGCCTTCTGGCTCTCTGCGGGACCGGCAGGCCCTTCTCTGAAAGGGGCAATAATGACTCCGCTGCCCCGGAGAGTCTCGCGTGGGCCTGGGGTGTCCAGATCTCCGAAAGGCCGAAGCTGCCCTCAAGGCACCAGCCGGGATGCTAGGAAGCGCAGACGGGAAACCTCCGACCCAGTTGGGGCCCGGCCCGACACACCCACGCCCCGACAACAGCTGCCCCACGCCGCCCTCACCCACCCGCTACTTTCTCCCATAGTCGGGGCCCTCGCTCCCGGCTCTCCGGCCGATTGGGGCAGCGCAGACCAGGCCCCCGGCCTCGCTGACTCTAGAATTCGCCCGAAGTGCTCCCAGATTTGGCCATGATCCGGTGGCCCGAGGCCGGCTCCCGAGGCCTGGGACCTGGAGGCGCCCAGCCCCCGGCAGCCCCTGCGTGGGCGTCCCCACCTTCGCCATCCAGTCCTCAGAGCGTGCACAGAGCGCCAGGCGCAGGCAAAAACAAGCCGGCCCTGCCCCCCCGGCTGACGTGCCACCCGAGGCAGAGAGATAAATCAAGGGTCACGTTTTTAGGAGGGCAGCCCACCCGCAGCCGGGGTCTGCTCCCGGGGGGGGGGGTGGAACGAGAATCGCAGCGGCCCGGGCTCTCCCGGGAGCTGCTTTGGGGGCCCCGGGCCGGCCCCTCCGGACTTGGGCTGAGGCAGTGTGGGGGAGGGGGCGGCACCGCCTCTGCCTCGCCCCAAAGGCCGGCTCCCCCGCTCCAGGAAGGGCTGCGGAACACCGGTCAGCACCCCGATCCCCGGGCCCCCCGGGCGCGCCCTCACGTACCCCACGATGGAGATCACTATGGCCGCGACCACCATGTAGTTGGTCTGGTAGTAGAGCAGGTTGCTGACCACCCGGTTGTTCCATTTGGAGATGTCTCTGAAGTCGGGGCGCGCGAAGCGGTCGGAGCCCGGGAAGAAGTCGTCCCAGGCGCGGAGCGGGGGGACGTGGACGTCCATGGTGTCCGGAGCGCAGCAGGGGCTGGGGCAGAGGCGGCTCGCGGATCGGCAGGAGGCGGGCGCGGGTCAGCTGAGCTGGCTCAAAGCGCAGGCGAGCGGCTCGGCCGGGGCGGCTCTCTGGTTGACGAGTCGGAGCGGGGCGTGCGCGGACGCGGGAGGGCGGGTTTGGGGGCTCGCCCGGACTGGGCGTGGGGACGCGGACAGTAAAGGGGGAAAGCGACGCACCCCCAAGTAAGGGAAGTGGGGTCTGCCTGCCCTCCCTTTTCGTTAAGTAACCCCCCCCCCCAGCCACTGGGAAGGGGGGGCACGAATATTTAATACAGGGAGGGTCTCAGCAGCCCGCCGGAGCCGCCTAGTTACACATGCGATGGCAGAAAAGTGCCCGTGCTGGCGGGGTGCCCGGTTTGAAAATAAAAACTAAACCCCCTCCCCAGCGCCCCAACCCCCATCATCCCCCCCATCCCCAGCGCCCCCAAGTGCCTCCTGCTTTCTCATGACTCAGGGGCGGGGAAACTTTCAGAAAAGCGAAGGAGAATGTGAAGCAGCATTCTGAGCTCGGCTTAAATCTGCCTTAGCACCGAGCCTGGCACATGGTGGGCGCTTAGGAAGCCTTTGGCATGGGCACCGGGCCATTCCATCAGAATAAGGTAGCTGGCCTCCGTGGGTGGGCAATTGCGGGCAAAGGGGCAATTTGCAAAAAAAGTATGAAATACTACCATAAACAGTAGATGCAGTGACCCCAGGGTAAATAAAAGGGGGATGATTCTGACACTAAAGTTTGAGATGAAGTCTTTATGAAGTCTTGCATGTCAATAATGATGATGGTGGCTGAGATATGGGGGAGAGGGGACCCCTCCCCTGGTCATCTTATACCAAAAACCTAACACTGGCACTTTCCAGCTATGTGACCCTGAGCAAGAGAGCCTGGGCAGGGAACAGGGAGATCGTTGAAGGCAAATGGATCCTACAAGTAGAGCTGAAAGGAACTACTGAGGCCATTTAACAGATGAAAAAACTAAGGTTCACAGAGTTTAACTGACAAATTCAGAGAGGCAGTGATACCTCTAGAGTGATAACCAGAAGAGGAGGCCTAAAGAAGGGTAGGCACAGTCAATACTTAATTACTCAAAACAGCAAACACTAATTAGGTGTTTACCTTGTCCCGCCTCCTACAAAAGCCTTATCTGATTCTTCCCAGTTACCTTCAAATTGGACAAGTGGATGGGGCACAAGACTTGAAATCAAGAAGGTGGGGGCAGCTACATAGTACAGAGGCTAGAGTACCAGCCCTTAAGTCAGGAGGACCTGAGTTCAAATGTGACCTCAGGCACATGACATATGACATTTCCTAGTTGTATGACCCTGGTCAAGTCACTTAACCCCAATTGCCTCAGCAAAAAAAAAAAAAAAAAAAAAAAAAAAAAAATCTGAGTTCAAATCTGTTGGTGCTTGTATCAATGTGATCTTCAACAAATCACTTACCCTCTATTTACCTCAGTTTCCTCAATTGTAAAATGGAGATAGCACCTATTTCCCAAAATTGCTCTGAGCTTCAAATGAAATATTTGTAAAATACACAGCACCATGCCTGGCATCTAGTAGGCAGTTAATTAATGCTTATTTTCTTCCTTTTATTTGGAACATCAGTTATGAGAATTGTAGTGTGTCAAACTATAGTATAATATATATATAATATATATTATATTCATATAATAATATACATATAATTTATACTATGTAAAATATGTTGTAATTATAGTATAATATGCACTGATTACAACATTCTTTGTTACCTTTTAAAAATAAAATTCCTGATACCAGTTTGCTTTTTTAGATTTCATTTCTTTTTCACATAAAGGCAAGGTGATATGTTTTACACCCTCCTGGTTGGTTTTGAGCATTCAGGCTATTAGAATCCCAGATGAATAAGAAGTTTTTTGTTATTCTGTATAGTCCTCATCACCTCTACAAGAATTTCAAAACTTGACTAATTCCCTCAATTCCACACATCCAAATAGATCCCTTACTTCTCCATGACCAAGTATTTCTATTTCCTAATTGGGGTTGGAGTCATTCATCAAGGATGTAGTAAGTGCCTGCTATACTCTGGACATCATGCTCAGAGGTTTGGGGGATATAAAGTTAGTGATGAAGAAAAAGTCTTAATATTTTAGGAAAGCTTATATTCTATTGGGGTAACAACATATAAATTACTAAATTAAATTAAGTTGAAGTCACAGGTGATTAGGTGTAGCAGATATAGCGGTCTATGGGTTCAAGGCCTGACTTGAACTCATATTAGCTATGTTAACCCTGGGCAAGGAAAAAAGAATCAATTGAAGGCAAATGGATCATAGGTGTAAAGTTGAAAGGGATCAAGGAGGCCATTTAACAGATAAAAAAAGCTAAAGTTCACAGAGTTTGACTGAACTCTATGAAACTCATAGAGGTGGTAAGCTCCAGAGGTTATATTTGAACCCAGTACTCAGGGTAAAGGGGCAGCTGTTGCTCTTTCTGTTGTTCCATTTAATTTTTTTTTCAATGATTTCTCAGTCATAGGGGTGAATCATCCTATCCACAAAGGAAAAGGTTGGAAAAAAGAACAGTAACTCATTTCTACAGTACTTTAATCAATTCAGTTAAATAAAAAGCAAGATACTTTGTTTAATGTGCAAGTACAATGACAAAAAAGGAGCCAGCCTTTGCCTTTACAGAGCTTACATTCTACAGCATGGATATGAGACACTTAGCAAGTAAGTGCAACATGTATACAAAGAATTTAAAAAGGGAGAGAGAGCTAGCTGAGCTTTAGAAGCTGCACCTTGGCCCTTGGGATGAGAGAGTTTCAGGAGTTCTGCCTGCTTAGGCAGAGGCAGGCTTTCTGGGAAGCTGAGGACATGAAATCAGGGGAGCACATCATCCATTGTGCTTTGGAGATTCTAGTGAAACTTACCCATGTTACCCTGGTGATGGAATGTCCATTGACGGCCTGCAGGCCAGGGACAGACAACACCTTTCCTTCTGCTTTCCTATCGGGTCCTTCTCATTGTGATGTGAAAGGGACTCAAACACTCAAGAAAAGCTCAAATATTTTCTCTATTTTCAGAGCTGAACTCTCTCAGAAATATGTCTTGAATTTTCTGCATATTGCCAAAAAGGAAATTTAAAGAAGAATAGGAAGTATATTTCTTTGTAATATAAGGTGGGTGTTTGCTGTTATGACATTTATGTCCATGCAGGTTGTTTAAATAAGGCTTAGTGGAGGCATTGATAGACATAATCTGGAGTTGAGATTCTCCCTGAGAAGAGGAAGAAAGCTGGCCCAATATCTGGGCGTGAGGGAGGTGGGAGAGAAGGGGAAGGCAAGATCCAACCAAGCACTGGAAAGCTTGGCTTCACCCTGGCTCCCTAGCCTAGGTGGCCAAGCCAAGATGGATAGCCAAAAGAGGTAAGGGTTTTGGTAGTGAACACGTGGGTCTTCTGACCAGGTGTTCACTCGGGAACCAACAAGTCAGGGCATCAGTTAGGGCATTATGTGAGTAGGTATAATAAAGGCTTTTAAGATTACACGTGGCTGTTCTTGAGTGCGCTACCGGTTATTAAGCTATAGATTCAAGAGATTGTGGCCAGAGACCTTAGAAGGCCTCAGAGGAGGAGAGCCGGGTAGAGTTCACACTGCAAAGGACAGTGGTCAAAGGTACTCTGTTGGGTCTAGGACTAGCAATTGTAACTGCCAGGAGAGCACGTTACAAATGGTGGGCACTCTTCCCTCCAGAGTGCAAGGAAGAGAATTATATTTGTCTGTCCTCATAAAGATTTCCATGGAAAGAGCCATCTGTACCAAGAGACCAAGGGGACTGAGTGTGGATCACAACATAGTATTTTCCCTTTTTATTTGCTTGCATTTTGTTTTCTTTCTCAATTTTTTTCCTTTTTGATCTGGTTTTTCTTGTGCAATACAATAATTGTGGAAATATGTATAGAAGAATTGCACGTGTTTAACATATATTGGATTACTTGCTTGTCTAGGGAAGGGGGATGGGGGAAGGCAAGGAAAAAATTTGGAACACAAAATTTGCAAGGGTGAACTTTGAAAATTATCCATGTATGTGTTTTGAAAATAAAAAAAAAACTTTAAAAATTTCTGATCTAGAACTATAGTAGATTGAAAACAAAACACTTTCGAGGGCCAGGGGTTCCCAGTTTACTGAATTGCCTGGTACCTTTCCACCAAACACTGACTACACAATAGACTGTCATAAATTGTGAATAGCAAGTAAAGCTATTTATTAAAGCAAATGACAAACAGAAATTTGAAAACTACATCAGACCAGGTGTTGGAACACTATGACCCTTGGGCCAGATCTGAACCACTGCTTGTTTTTTTATAGCCTGCTAGGTTAAAAAAAAAAAAAAAAAACAACACACACACACACACACACACACACACACACACAAAACAAAAAAACAAAAAAAAAAAAACAACAACTCACCATTCTAAGCTCAGGAGCTATACAAAATCAGGCAAAGTACAGGATTTGACTTACAGTATATTAATTTGCAGTCTTCTGAATTAGACTATATCAGAAAATTCACAGAATAACTTCTTTAGGTGGGAGGAAACTAAGATCTCAACTCAATCAAGAGATTCCAATTATGGAATCTACAATCTCACCCAAAGAGAAATTCCTCAAGATCTCTAAGGAAGCAACTTAGAAATCAGGAGTATTGAGGAGCCAGTTTCCAAAGTCTTTCTCTCTTCAAGTGTCTGGAGTTGGCCCAGCAGAGAATCTGGAACCAAGAAGTATCTCCTCTCTCAAGCACTCACATCAGTGCCATCCTTCATTAAGGTATGCTTTGTGTATCAGCATTCTCCCTAACAATTATAGGCAAGTCTTATGTAAAATATCTCAGGTATGTCTTAAAATCTAAGTTGCAACAACGTGAAAGTATAACAAAGCAAAATAGAAAACATTAGCTCTATGGAACAATGTATGGCTGAGTGAGTGCCGTCGTTAGTGGCCTTGGGACAAAGGCTAGATGAACTTTTGTTGGGCATGTTGTTGAGAGGATTAGTTTTCAGGTAAGAATTGGACCAGATGGCACCCAGAGTCAATTTTATCTTAAGTGGTGTGATTCTGAAAAAAAGATAAAGTAAGTTTGAGAAGAAAAATAAGATGTGCCCTTAGGTCAAGGGATGACAGGAGACCTATCACTAAACTGCCCAAAGGGGTCTCTGTTACAAAACGGTTAAGAATTCCCAAGTAAGGGATTAGGAGCAGGGAAATATTGAAGGGGAATCATTATTTTATTCAACTAGATTTTATTAAGTATTTATTGTGGGCCAAGCTTTCATAGGAGACCATAAACTCTGGCAGGTTTTATCAAGCCTTGTAAGGCTTCAAATTCATAGAGTCTGCCTTTGGGGGACCAGGTGAGCTAAGATTATCAAGGCTTTATCACTACTAGGCTGAACACTTGGTGACAAATGCTTTAGATACTCAGCTATGAATTCTTAGGTCATGACAACCCATGAAACAGAAAAATATAAAAAATGGCTTTTAGTCCTATCCCCTCTTTTTGCTTCTGAAATGATGACAACCAATTAAAAGAAAGGAGTAGACATGGCTGGACTGTGACCTGATTCTCTGGCGGGAGAACCCACATGTGGTGGACAACAGGCATCCAGTGAAGCCCTGGATTATAACTTGTCTCATTTGAGGATGGATGTTATCTTTAAAAACTATGAAGATTGTGTTGTATCAATGACAAATCTGGGCTTTGGAGGCCGGCTGGTAATGTTTAAATGGATAAATAACGCAGGCTATAAGCTGGAACCACACATTAGATAAGTATGACTTGGATGACAAGAAAGTTAAGAAAAAGGCAACTAAAAAATCTCACATCCAAACACCAAAGAGCAGGCCATGACATCCTGTGTGCCCAGTTTTGGAGGAGTCTCAGCCACTACATAGACTCATCTGTTTTTTGTAGGTGCTTCCCAAGGTAACCCCTCCTCTGCCTTTCATCCTTGTTTTTCTTTTTTCTTGTTGTTAGAGTCTCTCTATTGCCCTCAAGGACAATTTAATGGTTCAAGGAGCTCTTGATAAGGAATTAAAAAAAAAAATTTTTTTCCCACGAGGCAATGGGGATAAGTGACTTGCTCAGGGTCTCACAGTCAGGAAGTGTTAAATGTTTAAGACCAGATTTGAACTCAGGTTCTCCTGACTTCAGGGCTGGTGTACTATCCACTTAACTGCCCCTCAGAATTCCTTCTAATAAACTCATCTATAACTGTCCTGCAAATTGAAATTTTAAAAGGTTAACTGGGCACTGAGAAAGTAGGAGACCACCAATATGTGCCTGAGGCAAGACTTGAGATGATTCCAGATTTTCTTAGCTCCAAGGCCATCTTTTCAACAACAGGCTCAGGCAGCCTCCCTGACAGGCTCCTTCCTAATTAATACAAATCCAAGGTCATAGGATTGTTTTAAGTTAGAGTTAGAAGGAACTTTAGAAAACAATAATACAAAATCAAAATATCTCCCCCTCTTCCTCTTCTATCTGAAACCATTTCTGATCCTTCTAATTATTGTTCTTTCCCTTTGCCTCAATTTTTTATGTATCAGTGTCAGAATTTTTTAAGCACATATATGCCAAGCATATATGTACCAAGGATGGATAAATAGAAAGGCAAAAATAAAATGTTCTTCCTTGCCCTCACGAAGTTTAATTTTACTTTACTATAATCTCCCTACTAGAATGTAAGCTCTTTTAGGGAGAACTATAGTGAAAAACATTACCCCTAAACTGGGGCATGTGACACAGTGGATAAAGCAACAGGTCTGAAAACAGGAAGTCATGAGTTCAAATTCAGCCCTAGGTATTTGCTAACTATGTGATTTTAGGCATTAATTTATGCCTAATCTATAAAAAGGGAATAATATAGCTTTTTAATCTGCCAGTGAAATATCCTGTTTGATCTTCACAATCAAATGAAATAAAGTGACTAGCAGAGTGCCCTGCACTTTTCATTGTTATTATTGTTAATTTTCCCCAAAGGTCCCTGGGGAGGAGAGTGGCAGTGCTCAAGCAGAAACTGGAATGGGATTCACCTGGTTGAGGAGCTGGACTGTGCTCAGGAGTCCCTGGCTTCTGCCCTGTATAAACTAGAAAAGGTAAAGAAGACGGCTGATGACAGTGAATGAGGTAAGTCATTGAAAATCAGACCCTGATGGGAATAAAAAAAAAAAAAAAAAATACATCTTCAAGAACTCTCGGCTAATCACATCCCAGAGAAAACGTCCAGGAAGTAGGAGGCTGGCCTATCATGTAGTGGACTCACTAAATTGGCTAACTAAAATGGCTCACTCAGATGAGCCAATGGAGCCAGTTGTATCCTATTGCCGGCAGTTGCGTGAGCACTTTAGATGGAGGGGCCAGGATCTCAGGTACCCCAAATACTGCTGAAGAAAAGTATTCTCAGAAATAAGAGATAAAGATCCTCTCTGAGATACTGAAGGAGACAGAAATCTTGGCTGAGTTTGCAGAAACAACAGCTGGAAAGAAGTTGATGTTTTGGGAGATGGAACATTCTCAGATACTGAAGGAGAAGGTCATGGTCAAGGACCTGGCCCAAGGCCTTAAGGACATGACTGCTCTATAAATGCAGGTCAATCTTCCTGAAGCAAACCTCTGAACTCAAGATACGAAGCCCCACCACCATGCCCCTCCCATCAGCTTGACCAAACTACCCCTCCAGCTCTCTTCTCAGAGACCGGTGGCTCCCAGAGCCTGGGATCAAGAAGAGCTGAGTTCAAATCTACCCTTTGGGGCTGCTTCCTATTAGCGTGTTCTTGGCAATTCACCTCCTCTTGTCTGCTCCAGTTTCCTCAAATCTAAAATGGGGGTAATATTGGCATCCAGGGTACTGTCTGTAAGGGGGGTAGCTTGGTCTCTTCTACCTAATTGGTGCTTAATCCAGGCTTGTTTTCTTCCTCTAGTGTTGCCCCTTGAATTAGGGACAGAGCACTTTTGGAGCCAGCACTTAAGGTACACAAGCACAATCCAAGCACTACAAGCATTCAGTGTAACACACACAGGTGTGTATATACATATGTCTATGCATGCTCCACACACATGTATATACAATGGCAACTGCCAAATATTCCAGATAATGCTCCAGCTCCTCTCTAATTGCTTTCTCACTTTGGGATAATTTTTTCTACATTCCCTAAAGAAAATAGAAAGTGCTATCAGCCTTTCTGAGAGCTAAATATAGCCCAAGAAAAAGACTCTCTTAGGAAACCTCAATGCTCTGTGCCCGGTACCAATCAGACCAGAAAGGTCTTTTGCCCCCAAAAGAGCACTCCTCAGTCTTCCAGTATCTTTAAGATGTCTTGGAGTATCTTAAATTTTTTTTTTTTTTTTTGTGAACTCAACTGGACAAATTATACAAACAAGACTTCTTTGGGATCAAACCAGGTTCTTTTTCTTTACACACATGCAGCATGGTTCACGTGCTCCAGAAAGTGGTATTTCTTATCTTCACCTTAGCTCTTAAAGGTTTTTTGGGTTTTTTTTTGCTACTAATTAAATGAAATTCATCTCATGACCTATTCCGGCCCAAAGCTGCTGTTAAAAGAATAATTTCATTGTGCTTTATATACACAGAACTGGAGAAATCATGAATAGCTTATGAAAAAAACCTCTTTTGGGGGGAGTAATATTTGTCATTGGCTCTTCACCTGGCTTTGAGTGATTTCTCATGTCCAGAGGCCGACTCTGTGCCGTTGATTGCTAATTGTTTTTGGGCAATGTTTCTATGAGGTCTAATTTGGATTTATGCTGTGTCCATCATTGGCATAGCATTGTGCATCCTTTTGGTATGGTGTCTTATATATGAACAAAATATTTTTCAAAGTAAAGGATTAGACCCTCAAAAAAATCAAAGAAAACCCCCAAGCTTCTTGGGGAGAGTGAGCTTAAGAGGCGATGGCAGTGAGGAACAGTGGAGAAGGCATGTGGCTCAGGGGAACCCTGCTCCCTTTGGAAGTACCTCAGGAGGCTCCCCTTTGGTTTTGCTCTCCGCTGACCTCCATCAAGTGTTACTCTTCCAGTCTAAACAGACTTCTGTCCCCAAGGGGCAGAATGCTTAAGGCACTCATGTTCTCTTTGCCATTCATCCTGCGGTTGGCTCCTCCCATTCTGGCCGCTGCCATACCCTCGGACCTCTGGTGAGACTTCGATGGAACTTTTGGCTCTTCAGACTTAGCAGGGACCTCCATCCGTCTAAGAGCAGGAAAGAGCAAACAAAAGAAATGCAGTGGCCTATGTTCACGGCCGTTTGGCGGCCCAAGGGAACAGTCTCAGAAGTTCGGAGAAGTTCTCGTCTCATTCCATTGCAGGGAGGAAAAGGAGAAATACGCAAGTCATTCCTGCAGGAGTCAAACTCTCGCTCTGCAGCCCTTCACCCTGCTCCCGCACCAGCCCCCGGGGCAGGAAGCTTCTCCTAAGTTTCCTATGTGGGATCACAACATAGGCGTGTTTTGCACCCACAAGGAAGGACAAGTCTGGGCATGTTCTAAGGAGGAATCCCCTTAATGGCCGCCCCCTCCCTCCCTGCTCTGTAGCTAAAATCTCCATGTTCTGCTCTCCTGAGAATGAGTGCCTCCTGCCCACAGCGCTGGGCAGTCATGCTCCGGTTTTGACCCGAAGATGTCATCGAATGACAGATTTTGAATTTCCAGAGCTGTCAGTGAGAGAGGGGATTCCAGATGGTTCTCCCCGCGGCCCGGAACACTCCTGCCAGCCTGAGAGCTCTTCCTCCGGGTGGTTTTTCACCGTTAGATCCATTCCACAATCCTCCTCCCTTCACTTTGTTGGGGTTCCTGTCTGGTAGTGAAATCCGTACTTAATTTACCAGCCACGAACTTATCTCTGTTTCTCTCTAAAACTTGTGAGTTTAAATAATAGTTAACAAACCCATATGAGATTCGGCGATCTGAGCCGAATTCTTTCAGAAATGACGCCCGGGCTCACGCTCAGACGCCCCGATATTTTTGGCGCCCCACCAGGGGCGCTTTTGCTTGAGGGCGTTCTCTTGTTTTTTGCTTGTGTACCCCGAGCACCCACTTCACAGGGGCAGTGACTGGGGCCTGGGCAACTCCCCGGTGAGGAAACTCTCTCCACCAAGGCAGGTTGGCCACTCCTGGGCACCCAGAAGCTAAATATATTGCTGAGGATCACCAAGCCAGTCCGGGTCAGAGGGCAGCTCTGCCTATCGTCCAATGATTAAATAATCGTTAATTCTTGGTAGCGAGAAACGGGATTCGAACCCGTGTCTGTCTGACTCCAAGATGGGGAGCCTAGTCACCCTTCCCTCGGAGGCGCTCCACCTCAAGAACTGCCAGTCACAGGGGAGGGCGGAGCCCTCACTCAGAGCCCCGCCCTTAACGGGCGGTGCTGGAGGACGGATTGGGGGAGGAGGAAGCGGAGGGAATCGGTGCATTCTAGACTCCGCTCCCCGCCTCCTGGCCTTTGCCCCACGTCCTTACGCGCTTGCGTCTTCGCGCTTGCGCCCTGCGCTTTTCCGTCCTGGCCTCCGTCCCCCTCTCCGTCGCCGCCTCCTCCCGCCGCGGAACCCCGCCGGGGCGGGAGGGGCTGCCGCGGTGGCTTGTGGGAAGAGGGGGAGAAACAATATGGCGGATGGCGAGGAGCCGTAAGTATTGGGGATCGCCGGAAGAGCCGGGCCGGGAGGGAGGGAGGTAGCGAGCGGCGCCGCCGATCCCCGGGCCTCCCCCGACTCTTTCCCCGCTGCCCTCCCCTCGCGGTGCCCGGTGCGCGGCGGAGGAACGCTGACCCTTCTTTTATTCTCTCTTTCTTTTAGGGAGAAGAAAAGAAGGAGAGTAGAGGAGCTGCTGGCGGAGAAGTTAGTGTTGCCGGGGGCGGGGCGGGCAGGGCCGGGCCCGGGAGGCGGGGGGCCCGGGGTCCCCGCCCTGCCCCCGCCGCCCGCGGGCGCGCCAGCCAGCCCCGCCCCCAGGCACCCCCCTGCTGCCCCCCCTGCATCACCCTCTGCACCCCGAGACCCCCTTGCTGTCTCTCCGCCGCTTCCCTCCATTCCCCCGACCCCGCTCCCCTGCGCCCCCTCCTCTCTTCATTCCCTCCCCGCCCCCCTATTGTTCTCCCTTCCTCTCCTCTCGCCCTTCTGCTCTCCTGTCCCTGTCACCTCTAAGTTTCCCGCCCCACGGATGAGGGAGGGCCGTGGGTGGGGACGAGGGAGCCGTCCTCGGCCCGCGCAGTCCCTGGGCTTGGGGGGGAGGGGGTCCGAGCCGGACCTTCGCGGTGTTTGCGGCCGGGCCCGAGAACCGGGCTTCGTAGACAGGTGCTTGATGGGGCCTCGGGCTGCGTCTCCTCTTTATTCCCTTCGCGTCCTCCGCGTGGGGGGGGCCCAGGGAGTCCGTGCGTCCCCTGCTGCGCGCTCGACCCCTGGAAGCCTCCGTTCAGTTGTGCCGAAATTAAGGAGATGCCCGCCGCGCCTGGGGTGGGGGTGGGGCCCGGAGTCCGGCCCAGCCTGCTCTTAGAGCCGGGGGGAGGGGGGTCCTCTTGGAGGTGCGGTGGTCGCGGTGGCCTCCGTCCCGTGGCTTTTCCACGGGTCCGAGCTTTGATGCCCGCCCCGCCCCCAAGCGGTGCGGACCGGCACCCCGCTTAAATTGCCCGACGGATTTTTGTTCCTTTAACAAAATGCAAAGTTAAACTTGATTTGAAAAGACTTGAAAGTATGTGGCTACCCGAGGAAGGTAAATGGTTTCCGATTCTTTCGTTTACTGTCAGTTGAGTACTATTAAGCAGCAATTAAGTAACTAGCAATTCTAAACAAAGTATTTCTTTTAAACCGACATTTGGATTTTCCTCCTGTGGAAAGGATGGAGACACTGGGCGTAGTTGTGAAATACCGTACTTAATTTACCAGCTACGAACTTTTCTCTATTTCTCTTCAAAACTTGTGAGTTTAAATGATCAAAGGTATAGTTAAGCCTTAACATAAAAAAACCCAAAAAACGTGAAAATGCAAATTTTCCCTCAAGTATCCATACTGCACGTGCAAAATTAGTTTATATATTTGTAAGTCGTAGGAATGAATGTCCCAAAAAAAACCCCACCACCCAAATAATGGGGTAGCACTTGTTGGTTGGGAAACTGTCTATTGAGTGACAGCTGCCATCCGTCACGGAATGTAAAGCCTTGTTTGAATAAGCTCTTCTGTGTTTGGTGGTGACAGGAAATTGATACATAGATGTAGTGAGGGGCTAGGTTTTATCTTTATTTTTTACCCATGTCCGGGCAACAGCTTATTTTAATTAAAACATTAGAGTTGCCTGGAACCCTGAGAGCTTCAGTGAATAATGGTCACACACTTACTGTTTAAGAAGACACAAGCCTAGGTCCTGCACTCAGTCATATTGACTAAGTTGGTGTGAAAATAAGCTGATTACTTTTGAAGTGATTTTTTTTAAATTGAAAAATTCGCCATACCTTTTAAAGTTTATGTAAATTATCCAGCGTGTTTTCCAGTATCATGACTTTCTTGAGATAATTAATTCAAACAAATTGGAAAAGCTTTCAAAATGTGCCCTTTCCTAGACTCTGAAAATTTCTGTTTTCTTGGCAGCCCAAAGGCTAAATTTTAATTTTTATATTGCTCTACAGAACTTAAAAAAACAAAGGCTGATTCTGGGCCTCTTTTTAAAATTCTTTGTCATAAAACCGATTGAACTAATTGATTAAAACATGGTTTCAAATAATGAGGCTGTGAATTGCTGTAGGAGTATTTCATAGAATGAACAGATTTTTTTTTGTGAGACATTTCTAAACTTAATAAACTGAGTGAGAAAAAAATGTGAAAGAATCATATGCTCTTAGAATATATTTTTGTAGTGTTTGGGCAGATTGTTTTCCTGCAAATGTAAAAAAAAAAAATCACAAATAGCTGTAGGTACAGTTTTTTTATACTGATTTTTTTGCAGCTTAATTTACTGTGTTCTATGCAGAATGGCTGTTGATGGTGGGTGTGGGGACACTGGAGACTGGGATGGTCGCTGGAACCATGTAAAGAAGTTCCTCGAGCGATCTGGACCATTCACACACCCTGATTTCGAACCAAGCACTGAAGTGAGAAGTATTTATTTTAAATAACTGCTCTTGTAGTTCTGCTTGTTTTCTGATTTAGGACTGATACTAATCACAGTGTTTAGAGAAACCTTAAAATCTTTAATCTTAATCTTTTTCACTATTTAAAAAAATGTATGTGTATATGTACACACACCAGAAGGATCTTAAATTATCCATTTCATCCTTATGTTGCTGATTCAGTTGAAAACCTTTTCTGCAGAGTAATTCAGTTTACTCAATCAAAATTCTAGTAATAGTTCATTTAGAATTCCAGTGAAAATAACAACTGATCATTTAACATGTCACTTTTATAATATTAGACCATGCACTCCAATTGAGCACAGTGACACTAAATCATGTACATCATTTACAAATCCTGTAATTCAGTACTTGGCATATAGACACTTAAATATTTTGAATTGAAATGTAATTTAGACTCAATCATAATATAGAACTGGAAGAGATTTTGCTTGAATTAATTTTTTTCTACCTGTGCTTTTTTCCTTTCACTGCTATTTGTTTGAATGAGGGGGGAGAAAAGTGGGTACCATCTGTGTATATATTTCTATTTGTTGAGATTTGTTTTTTAATTTTGAGACACAAATTTGAATTTCTCTTTGTTCAAAGAATGGTAGAATGAATATTCACTTTTTTTTTTCTTGAAGGTTGGAGAATATCTTTATTTAATGTTTTGGTTTATCAATGGGTCATTTATCTTTTAATGTTTTGCTGCAGGATGATTGTATTTTAAGTAATAACGATTTCTTGTCTTTTTTTGATTATATTTGTCTAGATAATACTTTAGCTAATTTTACACAGACACCCTTTAGAACCCAATATTATTACTATTATTATTTTTAATAGATTTCGTCTTTTATTGAATATTGCCTCTAGGTTTTACGAAGTGTTGGTTTAGTGTTTATACATTTGAAAAAACAATTTCTAACTTTGGAATTTACTTAAAAAGATTAACGACTTATTAAATATTTAATGAGAAAGAACCAGTATAGGGTTCAGGCCCCCTGCCCCTGACACCTTTGGTGAGTGTCAGTGCCTGAGGATAATCTCTAAAGCTGTGATTTGAAGAGAAGTTATTGACCTGCTTTGGTCACCCTGGATCCACCCAATGAAATCACAGGTCCAATTCCTGTCCCTGTCCTATGCCTATTAAAGATAATTGGGATATTTTTTGTGTACATTAAGTTGTCAAATTTCATATGTGATAAAGATGCTGCTTTTCCTACTTCTGCATTAAAGAGAGCAGGATCACTTGATCAAACTTGATAGGAAAATTTAAAGTAGCTTTTAAAATTCATTGATGAAAATTTTTTAAAAGAAACTAAAAGACAACCCCCCAAAATTAAAGGTTTAGACTTTAAGTTTTAACTACTGACTATATTTAAACAGCTTAAATGTGTATGTGTGCTTTTTAAAAACCTTACAATTTATTTTTCTCAAACATAAAACAGTTAAGATTTTATGATAACTTGATATTTCTTTCATGGTGTGCAAATTTTGCCTTACATCTCCATATTGTAATGTACTTTTCTGTTCTTTACAGTCTCTTCAGTTTTTGTTAGATACTTGTAAAGTACTAGTCATTGGAGCAGGAGGATTAGGATGTGAACTCCTGAAAAATCTGGTAATGAATTGCTTTTCTTTATTTTTTTGAGAGAGAATTTAAACTTTTCCCATTTCTAATCCGAGGAATACTACTGTATTTGATTATTATTTCCCCTTTTTTCTTAGATGAGTTCAGTTGTTTAAATTCTAGAAGTTTTATTCAGATACATCATGGGAACTTTGAATACATTTCAACTCTTAGGTTTCAACTCACAAAGTTGGTAAATCTGAGTATTAAATAGCACTTCTTGGTTATACTTTCCTTAGTGTTTTACCAACCAAATAGTGGATTTGTTTTGGAAAAAGCTTGTGCTGGTTTCAGTGAAATTATTGCAGAACTAGGAATTTTGAAAAAAAAATCATGATGATTGATTGTGACCTGCATCAACGGAGGAAGTATTCACATCAGTGACTTCATAGATCCCTTGGTGTATTGAGAAGGCAGAGTCTTCTTGAATCAGTAATGTCAATTCCCCTTTTAGTATCTTGGCAGGTTTGCATTTTAATAAATTCCATCCTGAAGAAGGATGCTGTTTAGTGAAGTTCTTACTGTATCTTATCTGGTGACCAGTAGATTTTTATTTGAACATAATGCAACAATGATTTATTTTAATCTAAAAGCAGAGGTTTACTAGTTCCTGTGAGACTGCTTTCCTGAAGTTTGTTGTGGTTCATTAATCCTTCTGCTTCAAGATCTGTGTGAGATGCAGAATGGAAGAAGTGAATAGTACATGTAGAGAAGGAATTAGGTAGTAGAAGGCTGTATAAATATGTACTTATTTACAGCAGCATTTTAATTAACTATAAATGTAAAACTTATCCTTAAGTGGAATTGCAAAAATGTGATTGAATACACATTTCTTATCTGCTTATTACTGAGTAGTCATTGTGAACAGTACAAAACAAATACTTCTTGCTATCCAGCCTTTTAAAGGCTTACATTATCTTTAGGAAGATTAGACATACACTTGAAAAGAGTCACAACTTCTAGTACGGTTAGATGCAAAAGGGGGCAGCACCCCCAGTACAAAGTTTCATAGGATGCCAGAAAGGTCAATGTATATATTTGAACAATAGCTAGACAAGGCTATATTTATGAAGGAAGAAGGATTTGCAGGGATTCTTGAAGGCTAAATAGAAATTAAGTAAAGTAAATAAAGTAAATTAAGTAAAGAAAATCACTTTTCATTCATCCTCTATTTTCAAGAAGTTATTTGTAGATAGGGAGTTGTACAAATGATATGTCTTGATACATATCCATTCTGAGATAATCAGACAATTATTTTCTTTTGAATATTATTATAATTAAAGGAAACTTCATTTATAGATGTGGAAGTACATGAAATAGGAATTTTGTCTCTATAATAATTTGAGTAGTTTTAACAACTTTAGTACTAGTCAGCCAACTTGCCCCTTTTGTGTGTGTAAGAGTAAACTTTTCCAGTAGGAGAATTGAATTTTTTTGAAAAATTTTCTTTTATTTCTATTAATTTGTGCTTATCTTGCATTTTAGAGATAGTCATATAAAATATAAGCAAGATTTCTGCCCCGTTTTTTAACCTAATTTAAAACAAAAACAAGATTAGAACCTGAGGTTTCTTTGTTTCAAAAAAATGTTTAAATGTTTTATTGTGATCACTTAAACATATTGGTCAAAATTAGTAATGAAAGCCACTCTTGGGAATGATTCTTCCATCAGAAATGTGAAAGCAGGTCAGACCTTCTGTCTAGTGAAAATGAATAGTAGCTCTATTTTTCTGAGAAAACTGGTACATTGAAACTTGGCTTGATTGATGTAAAACTCAGAGTAGGAGTTCTTTTTGCAGCATCATACCAGAAGACTAGAAATCCTGCCTCTCCATAGAAGTTGATGGCTATGAGCATTACCCACTTCTGCATTCAAGTGTAAAAGGAATTGTAGTTCCAAAGTAGAATGTGCTACTTATATCTTCATCAAGCCAAATATCCTGTCAGGCAGATTTTTTTTTTTTTTTAAAAAGGACATCATAATTTGAATAGGAACTTTGTTTAAAAACAGATTTGATCAGTGAGCTTTCTGGATTGTGGTCTTTAAATTTGGAATATTAGTTACCATTTTTAGAACTAGATAGTTAATATTAGGCCTTTTTGCTAAGAACTGAAATTTCTAAATCTTGCTGAAAACTGTTTGAATTTTTTGCCATTAGATAGAACTTGGAGTGGTGACCAGAATTTATTATTGATGAGGCAGAATTGGTAGTTTTATGGCTAGTCACTGAAAAGTAAGAGAGAAATCTTCCCTTTGATTAGAAGTCAGACAGTTGCTCACTGTTCTATTTACTAGATTTTTTTTCCTTTTCATTCCTACAGGCCTTGTCTGGTTTTAGACAAATTCATGTAATAGATATGGACACCATAGATGTTTCCAATCTAAATAGGCAATTTTTGTTTAGGTAAGTGTTATCCTAAATTATTTCTTTCTTAGGATTCATGCTAATTATTTTACAAACTTTTATTAATAAGTTTAATTTCAGAGATTCTTTTAAAAATAAATTCATGTATGGGTGATGAAACTTTATAGAAAAATATTTTAGATTACAGATTAAATTTTTTTAGAAAAATAAAACACTTTTTGGGTGACATTTTACTTAAAAATAAAGTGAATATATATTAGTGACTCAGTTTCAATAATGAGCTGTTTCCATAAATATATGTGCAGATTTATAAATATTCTTGACCTGATAGGCTAGATAAATCAATTTGCAATTGAGTTGGAGCTACGGATGTTTTTCCTGCTGAAGTTTGTAAATTCATTGCATTTGGAACCCTAATGAGTCCTGTGCCAGTTACTTAGATATAAAGTTGTGATAAGACATATTTTCTGCAATAAGGAAGGAGTTTATAATCTGCTTGGGCTACAGATATAACTCCCCTACATAGAATGATAGTACAATGGAAATGATGATATGTGCTTTATGGAGGGAGTGCTGCAACAGTATCTAGGTATTCTATGAGGTTTTTTGCTGTTGAGGACCTGGAAAGCTTTCCCAGAGCTGGTGATATTAGGTGTTAAAGGAGAAAAAGAGGAGTTTGTTTAGGTGGGAGAGTGGAGATGATAGTGATCTGGGATCAGGAGTTTTTTAACCTGGTATGGTGATGGTGGGGATATGGAGTTGTAGAACAGTTTCAGACTGTTAGCTAAGAGGAGCCTGGAAAATTTGAAGATGAAAGAGTGATTGAGATGAGGATGACTGGTTTTGAGTTCATTAGGAAAGCATGAAAAGTAAGAACAGATCAGTGGTTGGAGAGGTAGCTGTGAAAGACTGTCAAGCCACTGCTCTCAGAACAAAGAAGCTAGTGAAGAGAATTCTCTGGGCAGAGTCCTGTGGGCAGCATTTTGACCTGAAGTGAACAAGTGTATCTTGCGGTTCAGAAAGAAAAGGACCTTGTCTCTCCAGTGTAAATTAAGGTTGCTGAAAGGATTAGATGTGGAGAAAGTCAGGGTCTTATTAAGGAAGACCAGTGACTCAAAAGATCAAATTGGCCTGCTTGGAGAATGACATGGGGAAGGTCTGGGATTGAATAAGAAATAAATAATGGCTGAAACTATTTAGGAATTGCCTGTTTTTCTCTTGTGTGGTTTGTATTCTAAGGTTTCTCTATAGTTTTTTTTCAACCAATCAAACTGTTGTTTGCCTTTACCATGTTAGCAGTATGTAAAATTGAAAGTTAGGTTGTATACCTTTGCCCTATACTCTGGAGAAATGAAAGAGGACAATCCATTTATTCCCAAATGTATACATCTGGTTAATAGCAGTAGAAATTTGCCTGGCCAAAGCAGAATCTATCAGTTGATGATTTTTTGTTTGGAGGCTGTCGTTAAGGCCAAAATTTGCTACAGTCATAGGATACAAGTCTGTCAGACATTTGGATTATAGTATTTTTCTTTGTGGGTAAGCATTTTTTCGTCACATCAAAGAGTAATATACTCAGAAAATATATTAGAACATTGCTTTGTTGACAAAGAAAGATAATGGCAAGTTTAAATTTATTTTTAAATCTATAAGAAACACTAATTGACAAGTTGAAAACAATTTTCAATCATAGGTAACAGTGAAAATTGATGTTATATATAAAAATGCACTGATCTTTTCCATGAAAGAAAGTTTTTAGTTATTAGAAATGACCATTACCTATATGTGGCAGCTTGTTTTAAGGCTTTCTATTCTTTTCAGCTTTTTAAAGTCTCATTGTTAGAAATTCCAGATACACCTTTACAATTGCATAATAATAATAATAATAATAATAATAATAATAATAATAATAATAATAATAATAATAATATATGAAGTCAGTGGTGCTCCTGGAAAAGGAAGGACAACAGCAACACATTATAATCCCTTAAAAATGGTTACTCAATTTTTAGAAATCCTTTGGCGGAAATGCTTTTCTTAGGCTATCTGACAATCCTTATAAACAGCTCAGGACCTGGAGAACATACTTGTTACACCTTGTCATTTCACAGATGGGCAGCTGGGGCCCCTAGGGTGAGAGTGATGGAGTTATCTCTGGGTAGCCATAGAATGTCCTCAAAAATAGCTTTTGGGCTCTTGTTTCTGAGGTAGCCCATCAGTAGGTTGTTTGGGCCTTTAGAAAGGGGCGTGGGTTGGGGATATGTGAGAGAGTCACCAAGACCTCGTCTTCTGGAATTCTTTCCATTCTCTAAAGTATCTGAGTGGAGGGATGGGATCCCCCAGCCCTTTTTGCAGCAGAGAGGGATGGAATTTTGTATAGGTGATGTCAGGAATGCCATTTTTATGCGTTACCTCACAAACAGTATATTTTCTACATGTTTTGTCATGAACACTTGTTTTTGGCCTGGTCACGCTACTCATCTTTGGGGAAGACCAGAAACAGCCTGATGAGATTATATTTCGTGATGATTAGAATCCTGCAGGTATACTTATTAGGAGTCTGCTGTCCTTCCTATGGGGAAGGTACAACAACAACTAGCTTCATGTAGCACTTGGAGGTTTGCCAAGCCCTTGCCCAATAGGATCTCATCTTACTCTTGTGACCCTCTGGGGAGATAGGTGCCAGTCTGATGCCCAGGTAGGGCAGGGAAAAGAGGCCCCAGAGAAGATAGAGATGCAGCTCTGGAGAAGGAAGGGGGTCTGGAGGATGGACTGCAGTGTCAGGGACCCCTAGAAAGTGAGGCAAGGAGGGGGGCATCACCTGGGGTTGAAAGCACAGGATGTGCTGCAATAAAAAAGCAAGGAGTTGGGGGCAGAAGCCTCTAGTCTGCAGGCAGGAGCTCAGAGCTGAGAGCACCAACCACTTTGCTAGGCTTCTTACTTCAGTGCTGTGGCATTGATGTATTTTTCACAATACTCACTAAAATCCTGTTGTATGGAAAGCATTGAATGACAAGACAGGATGGTGTAGTTGTTAGCAGACCAGCCTTTGAATCAAGAAAATCTTAAGTGCAGCGCCTGCCTCTGACACTTACTAGCTGTGTAACTGTAACTGGGCAAGTGACCTCTGAGAGTTCCTGGCAAGTTAACTCTGGGAATTATAGAGAGCTACAGATGGACAGTAACATCTTCCCTGGAGAGTTTCCCACATTGAGCACATCTTTGAGGGGGGAGAGGAAGTTGCTTGCACCAAAGGCAATCAGTTTTTTATTGATTTGTTTGGGAATTTAAATAGATTCTCTGGAAGAGTTTGCAGTAATTGTGACTTATTTGAGCTTTGTAAATGCTATGTTTTTCCAGGCCTAAAGATGTCGGAAGATCCAAAGCTGAAGTTGCTGCAGAATTCCTCAATGACAGGATCCCTAACTGTGCTGTAGTTCCGTATCCTTTTTTGTTATGAAAATATATTATTGAATCTTTTCTTCTAAACTGAAATGGCTTGTTAGATACCATATTTTCTAAAATCTTGATCATTATGTAGGTTGACAGAATTTTAAAATTATTGTTGACATAGGTATCTAGAGGAGGTTAGACAGATGGTAATGAGCCTGATGCATGTTTTGTAGGAGAATCAGTTATAGGAGCTATAATGTTTAGCCTGAATAAGAACAGTCCCTAGCACATGAGAGAGGAGCTTTTCTGTAGAAGCTGTGGAATATAGAGCAGCACATCTTATCAGAGGTATTCAGAAGAGTAATGAATTGCATAGGAGAGAGTGCACTTCCTTATGAGAGGAAATTTTTTTCAACAGTCTTGATAACTACTTTTCAGATAGGTTTTAAGTAGACTATTTTCAGATAATGGATTGAACAAATGGTCACTGAGGTTTCTTCCCGCTGAAATTCTGTGGTTCTCTAGTTAGATTTATTTTGAAAATTTTTTCATATCATTTGACTACTTGTTAGAAATTTGTGTCAATCCCTTTTTTATTTTGGATACTAGACTTTTATCAGGCATACTTTATGCTTTTCCAACAATTTTTGCCATTCTTTTCTTTCCAGCTTTTCCATTGACTTCACTAGGTCTTAAGATAGCTTATAAAACTTTACCTTTACAACATCATTTAAATATGCCTCTTTTCTTCATTGGAAGCATGGCCACCACTTTAGTTTAGGCCCTTATGACTTCTTGATTGGCCTGTTGGCAGTGGCCTCCTAATGGATGTTTCTTCTTTTTTAGAGTTCTTAATTTTCTTTAAAGCTCAGTTCAAGGACCATTTGCATTAACTCTAATTCCTATCCTCTTGTGTGTGTGTTCCTGCCCTCCGCCCCCCCCCCAAAAAATTACCTTGTGTTTATTTTCTATAAACTTAGAAATCTGTTGTACTTAACTATCTTCCTCATTAGAATGCTAGTTCCTGGAGGGTGAGAAGTCCTTGCTTTTTGTTTTTTGTATTCTCAGAGCCTGGTGCCCAGTTGTTGCTAAGTAAATGCTTACTTGATTTATATTTGATCTCTCTAATGGTCTTTATGCTTATTTTCAAAATAGCTAGTTAATATTTCTCATAATAGTTTATAAATGCTCAAATGAGATGAGCATTCCCCCATGAAAAGATGGTTCTTGCTGCCTTGAGACACCCAATAAAACTTCAGAGGCAGAAGAAGTGGCCCTTTGGTAGCTTCCTATCTGTATGACTTCAAGCTTTATAGCGGAAGTCTTAGTTTGTTCATCAGTAAAATGAGAGAGTTGGATTATCTGACCTCTGAAGTCCCTTACAACTCTAAATCTGATTCTGTAATATTTATTTGCCTGTCCAAGGAGACCCTTTGAGCCATTTTTCTGTTTGCTTCCAACTTTGTTCTCTCACCTCTCATTTAGAATGGCAATATGTTTAGACTTTCATTCTTCTAAGGTTGGCAGTTTGTTAATAACCATTGATAGATCTCATGTTAAGAACTTATATTTGAAGATTCTTAGCTCCTTCTGGTCCTTTTTCTAATTTTTCACTATGAATGTGGGCTAATTTCTAATTCCATCCCTTAATCTTTATAACTGTGGCCAGCTTTGTGGTGATGAGTATTTCCTTGACTAGGCTGGATCTAAGATGGCACCTTTCAACCTTGACAGACCCTGCCCAGAACTTGAGTTCCCCTATGTGGCAGAAAAGCCAGAGTTCCCAAACATTAGGAGGAGGCCTTAATTACGATAGATCTTGGATGCAGCAACTTAGTAACTCTGAGTAACTGATAGTAGACAATCCAGGAAGAACCAACAATAAGAATAGGGGTTTCTTTTGTTGGTGATATGTAAAGTTTTGGACTGAAATATGGAAGTTATGAAAAGATAAGTGCCCTGAAGTTTTGGACTGCAATCTTTTCCTGGATATTTGTATAGAGCACACAATAGATGTGTAACACTACTATCTAGCTAAAAAAAAAAAAAAAAAAAAAAAAAAAGATTGCATTGTATATGTACGTGAAAGTAAACTATACTTTTACCCATCATTCTGACATTGTTTGATTCTCTTGCCCTACACCTTTGGATGGAGGGAATTCTATAATTTAAATAGCACTTTGTATCTTCTGTTTTCTTAACATTTACATGTCCTGTAACCTCCTTATGTTATTAGAACATTTTTATGTTAGATTTTTTTAGTTTATAAATGTGTTTCCTGGTTTGGTCTTATAATTAGAAATAGGGATGCAGCTCACACTGCTCCAAGCATGGCAACCCATGTCTAATTACTAAGGTCTTCAAATACAATTTTTGGATTTCTGTTTCATTCTTCTACTGAAGCTTGGATTCAGTCAAAATCAGTTAATTTTCTGAAAGATGAAAACAGAGTGCTAACTTCCTAGAGCAGGGAAACAATAACTTGCATGTGGGCAGCATCCCATTGGATAGAAATGATTAGAAAGTATTTAAAACATTTTTTTTTCTCTTTATCCCAGAGTAATACCTTGGAGCTCAGGGCCTGAGTTGGCACCCCAGAAGAAAATGCCCTTTTATGAAAGACTGTTCTCTTAACTTTCTGTTCAGGTGCTATCAGCACTCTAAGAACCAAAAGTGATGACGAGGTGATTCATGCAGTTAGAACTTTGTTGGGGAAAAGGAACCAACAACTCTTATCTCATTGTTTTTGTCAGAACTTGTCTTCTTGTTTTCAAATTTTGAGCATCAGAAAGTTCCTTAATATAGTCACTGTGTAGGCTCTTAACATGCAAAGCCATGGAACGGGGTGTCATTGAGGGCCGGCCATTTCATTGTTCCTTGGACAGGGTCAGAGCAGCCCAGTCATGAAAAGAGCCATATGAGAAAGTTGGAAAATTCTGTTTCTCATGGAGCATAGAAATAACATGAGGAAACCAAGCTGACCTCGCAGTGTGGTAGCCTGAAGCCCTGTGAAAGTTCTGTGGAAGGCCCGAGTGAAGAACACTGTCCTATCTTCAGGAGCTGACAGTCTAGTTGTGAAAGTGGCTTATACATAGGAAAATTTCACATAGCCAGAAAATAACAGCTCAGGACATTGGCCAAATATATTGTTGAGTTTTTCTGTAATTTCATTATTAGTGTGAGACAGTGAAAAGAGTCCTGTCTTTGGATTCATAAGATCGGGCATCAATTTTTGATTCTAGTCTGACTTTGGCTGTGGAGGCCATTTCTTCACATTATTTCTTCATCTGTAAAATCTAAGGAGTTGATTTAGAGTTTCATCCAAGTCTAATCTTATCTCTAAGTAGATGATCCTCAGCCCATCAGAAGGAAAGCGGAGTCCAGAATTCATTGCTTAGGGATGCTTTTATAGAGGAAGTAAGCTAGATGTCTGATAATATATATAGATAGCATTCTACTTATGTAGAGTGTAGCACTGTACTGAGAGCCCCCGAAGTGTTTCATGATTGGGTCTCTTGGACCAGAATTGTTGATCATAATTAATCTGTGTCTAGTTGCTTTAGCCAAACTTCTCAGCTGATAGATGAAGAACATGTGGTATAGTAAATAGAGAGGCAGAGGAGATGACAATTTAGTCTCCTCTTCCCAAAACCCAAGTAAACAATTGCCATTAGCTTTTCAACAATTGTTCAGATCTAAAATATGTAAATAAATGGATTTGCTAATGTCTTGTAAGTTTCATTGCTTTGAATGCTGGTGATTTTTATTTATAACTAAATTTTGAATGTGTCTACCTCTTTATAAATATGTATACATACACATTAGTTCCTTTACTTATATTCAGACATTTCAACAAGATTCAAAATTTTGATGATACTTTCTATAGACGTAAGTTTTCTTTTGAAATATCATGATTTTACACTAAATTTTACACTAAATGTTTACTAAGTTATTTTTTTAAGTTTTTTTTTCTTGGAGATATTATTAAACTCTTTGAATGCTAATTAATGTTATCTTCTCTTTCTAAACTGGAACCTTAACAGCTACTGATAATGTAGTAAAAGAGAAGAAAAGGTACTAATATTTAAGGGTTAAATTTCTCTTTGATACAGTCAGCAAAACTGGAGTTAAAAGATTAATTTGAAAATTACTATTTTTACATTTATGATAACATGCTATACTCCAGCGTAAATTTGAATTGTTTACATTTTATAAATGAATGAAAACTCATTAAATGCTTACTAGGTACCAGTATTGGTGCTATAAGGAGGGGATATAAATACAAGCAAGTAAGACTGTCCTAAAGGAGTTTATATTCTAACTGGGGAAGGCAACGCATAAAGGGATACTTGACAGGATTGGGAGTAGAGGTAACCAGAAAGTGACATATGAAGCTTTGTTTCTGGGCACAATTGTAAAAATTCTACAGTGAGAACCTAGAACAAAATACAGGTTCTGGAGGGAGGGGAGAATGAAGATGGCTTTCTTTTATTTTTAATATTTTTTAAAACTAAAACTCATTTTTCCTAGAATTTCATATCATTGTGTGTGGTCTGGACTCCATTATTGCTAGAAGATGGATAAATGGCATGTTGGTAAGTGCTTTTGTGTGTATGTGTGTATGTGTGTACAAGTAAATTAAGGGTCACATTGGTGATGATTTTGAAAACTCAAGACTATTTTGCTGCTCAGTTGTGAATTAACAAAGTAGTTATAACTCACTCTTTAGTGAGGAAGAGATTAGCTGATTATGGGGCTCTAAATCTAGCTTGCACAAAATTAGAGTATTGCCTTAGTTGACCGCTTAGTTACAAAGCTCTTGGGACTATAGATTTAGAGGTAAAAGGGCACTGGCTCAGAGAGGATCCAGTCCAGCTTTTCTCCAGAAAACTGAGGTTCACTTAAGTTTGATGTGCACAAGGCCCCATGTAGAATCCCAGGCTTCCAGCTCAGGCCTTCTGAACTCTTCTGTACCTTTCTGTCTCCCTGTTAGGAATCTAATAACAGAGCGGTTACAATACAAATGAATACAAGAATCTTATTTTAATTGAAAGACATGTTAAAAAAAACTCAAATGCACATATATATTATTATTATTATCAATATGATAATTAAACTTTTCTAGTGAATCCCTAGTTTTTTTCTTTTTAGAGAAATTTCACTTTTAAGGGCGAGATTTGTACTTCATGATAGCATATATTCAAACCAATATGGTAATTAATATCTGATATTACTTTTATTCATAAAACTACTTAACTTTAAAACAGCTTTCCCTTCCTCTCTCCCGCAAGCAGTGATGTTACCCTGAAGGTTCTGGGATTATTTTGTCATTAATTCTGTTTTTATAGTTGTTTTATATTCTTCTAGATATCACTTCTAAATTATGAAGATGGTGTATTAGATCCAAGTTCCATTATTCCTTTGATAGATGGGGGAACGGAAGGTTTTAAAGGAAACGCTAGGGTAATTCTACCTGGAATGACAGCTTGTATTGAATGCACACTGGAACTTTATCCACCACAGGTAATTGGTTTTACAGACTATTGGAAAAAATTAAGATTTAATTAACCAGTTTTAAGACCTACTATATATAATTTGGAGAAAGAAATGAACATAGACCAAACATTTTTGTCCTTATGCTCATATTTGACTTTCCCTCCCTGGAAGACTTTAGGGAAAGACTTAAGTATTGTTTTGGTGATTTAGCAATTCTTGGTCAGGCATGGGTTTGTGCCCAGACCAGATTCTGGAGTTCTGTTTGTTTAGGAGGCCTCTTTTAGAATTTGAATTAAAAAATGCTTCTGTAGTCAGTGGTTTCCAGTACTAAGCTGATCTGTTTGATTCCTTGGGTTCACAGACCTGTTGAACTCCAGGCTTGGTCTGCTTCTTCCTCTTCTGCTCTGACCATAGTTGGGTATCCTTGCTCTAATACTTGTCTTCTCTTTCCCTTCTAGTGAATGTGTTAACATACTTCAGATCAGTAGTGTGCTTATTTATTCATATGGGAAAAGAATAATATAGAGAAATAATAGTAGATTAGCAAGTAATCTCAAATGTGTAGTCTACATGTACTGGATAGAATTTGGTCTTTGTGGTTTTTTAGCCTATTCTAATTAACTTAGTCCCTGATTGTACTATTGTTTTCATCAACTGCTCCCCTACCTCACCCCCCAGTTTGAGGTGTACTGCTCCAAAATAAGATCCAATCCCTCCCATTTCTTTCTTACTTGGTTACAGTTGACCCCGAAATGCCTTGAAATGGAGACATTTTGTTATCCCAAGTCAATGGCTCCCTGTTGTCTTTGGATTTTCTCCCTTGTGTTGCTATACAATCACTTGTCCATTTAGACTATCCTTCTCATGGGCAAAAAGGAAACTTCATATTAAATACTGTTCAAACAATATTTTTCTGTCACCCAGAAAAAGAATGGCATCCTAGTATATAGTTCATTCCCAAGATTCACCAAAGTTAGCTTTTTGTTGACACATGTTGAAATGAAGGCATAATTAACAATATTTTAATTCTGCCAGTGTTGATTAGACACCCACAGTAGGCATTAACTTAATACAA
Organism: Sminthopsis crassicaudata; assembly: GCF_048593235.1. Classification (NCBI taxonomy): domain Eukaryota; kingdom Metazoa; phylum Chordata; class Mammalia; order Dasyuromorphia; family Dasyuridae; genus Sminthopsis; species Sminthopsis crassicaudata. The sequence goes on from NC_133617.1 coordinate 725,630,264, forward strand.
GGTTATGTCATTTAATCACAAAATTTCACAGTTACTTAATAGTTATTTTAGAATTTTGGATCTGGTTTTAACAAATTATATCAAGTGATACTTGTTGCTATTTTTTTTCCTGTGAAAAGTTTACATTTTTTAAAAAAAGTTCCAATTTAAATTTATGAGAATAGGATGGTTGTATATATAAATCTATTCAGTATCTACTGAATTAGATGTATTGTTTAAGTCTGGTCAAGTATTTCTGTTATTCTTAGTTCATTTTAGAAAACTTTATAATGATTTAAAAAGTTTTAGCTGCATTAATAATATATCAAGGTTAATTTTTTTATAAATCAGATAATTTAATGTAAAGATAGTTTTTTGTGCATGTAGTTTAATCAAGAAAAGATATATGTTCTTCTCAAATTATATTTGAAAGGGAAAAGGGCATCCTTTAAATTCTCAGGTAAATACAATTTTTTTTTTTTTTTTTTTGGTTTTAGGTTAATTTCCCCATGTGTACCATTGCATCTATGCCCAGACTCCCAGAACATTGTATTGAGTATGCAAGAATATTGCAGTGGCCCAAGGAACAGCCTTTTGGAGGTAAAAACCTCAAATTAAAAATTCTAAAATAATTAGCAAAACATATATTCAATTTTGTTGAGCCATAAATTCGTTTTGATGTTCAATGCATTTTGAATTCTAATTTCTAAAAAATTAATGTTTTTATGTATTTTTCTCTTTTTTTTCCCCCTCTAGAGGGAGTTACGTTGGATGGAGATGATCCTGATCACATTCAATGGATTTTCCAAAAATCACTAGAGAGAGCATCACAGTTTAATATTAGGGGTGTTACCTATAGGCTAACCCAAGGTAAGCCAGTGAGTTGTTAGATAATCCTGGATGAAGGCACCTCAGATAAGAATTTCAATAAGGATCTAGCTGAATTCAATTTGATAAATACTTATTAAGAATCTTTAATGTGCAGATCATTGTGCTGTCTTTGTCCATGGACTACTAGGGAAGAGGATCTTACCTGAAGAGGAGGAGGGGGAAAAGAACACAGGAGGGGGAGTCATCCATATAGAGATGAATCGGCTCATGGCATTTGATGAGATTACTGAAAACTAAGCCATTAAATATAGGCAGATCAATACTTAATGAGTCATAATGGATGATGATCCAGAAAGGAACAGTCACACACAGATAACAGGAGAAACAGGAAAGCTGTATCACAGAAGTCATTTGAGGAGAGAATGAGCTAGTAGGAGGTTAAGTTAAATGAAGACTTAAAAAGGCCTTTGGCTTCCCTATTTCCATAGGGAAAGCCAAGGAAGCAGCCCTGAGTCTGCCAGCTACCTGAGAAATGTTTAATGAAGAGCTTATCTGCTGTCTGTTTTGTATGAATATCATAATTTAATGCAATATTAATAAGGCTCATTAAAATTGAATTATCTTTATCTAATCCAAGTAGGTTTTTAATCTATATTAATAATGACTTAAATATAAATGTGTGTATACACACACACATGTAAAATGCTTTATGGTTAAGAAAGATTTTGCACATGTTTTAATTAGATTCTTGAAATGACTCTGTGTTAAAAATAGTAAGAGTTTATGACCTCCATCTTCCAACTAAGGAAATGACATTGGAGAGATTAATATGTCCAAGGTTATCTAGTCACAGATTGACTGCATGTCCTCTTTCCTTTGGACTATGCTGTATTGTTAGGCTAGCTAAGAGTTGGAAGCTGACTTGGAAGCAAGCCAAGTGGCATTTAAAACTACATATTTGTATTAATAATTCATTCATTTATCCAGGTATGGTGTTGATAAATAACCTAGTATTTTTTATGCAAGCAATTATCCAAATGTTATAGTTATCCAACAAATTTTGAATTAAATATGTTTGACAGTGACATTTCAGGAATAAACTTTGCTGCATACATTTTACAGATTTATATAAGAAGTATTGTTTAGAATTATGTTTCCTTTTGCCACTGTCACCTATTTTGAGAGAGTGAAATATTGAGCAGATTCACAATAAGGTAGTATAAGATTGAAGAGTCATATTAAATTCTTTTTTTTTTTTTTTCCTGAGGCTGGGGATAAGTGACTTGCCCAGGGTCACACAGCTAGGAAGTGTTAAGTGTCCGAAACAGATTTGAACTCGGTCCTTCTGAATTCAAGGCTGGTGCTCTATCCACTGCGCCACCTAGCTGCCCCCATATTTATAACCAGATTAGCATTGTTGACCTATTATTAGAAGTATCTAAGTATGTACTTGGAATTATCGTCTCTTTCTCCAGGGGTTGTAAAAAGAATCATTCCAGCTGTAGCTTCTACAAATGCTGTCATTGCAGGTGAGGAGAAAGACCACTCTTTGAAGGTGGTATTTTTTGTATCTTTTGCTTCATAATTATGTGAGTATCTATTTGTGTTCAGGAGTTTATTAGCTGCAGGGGAATGGCTTTCAGCCAGAGACATGTTCAGTGACTGTCTATCTGTGTCTTAGGAGAATTGTCAAAAGTTTGTCAGTGGAAGGAGTCTTCAGAAAAATGAAAGCATAAATTTTTTGATTAAATTATTTGAGTAGAATTTTTTTACAGTTGCCTGATTTCAGAGAAATCATTCGTTTCAGGGACTTGGTATCTCTTAAAATTGTAACATAAGGACATTGAGTGCTGATTTATGTCAAAGAATTAGTAGATGGGAGGGTTCAATTTAAGTAAGAATTAGGTATTACCCTAGAGCCAATTTTTTGTTTTTAACTTAAGATAGGGTACTCAGCATTACTCATTCTGGCCAAAGGAGTTTTTAAAAGAAAAGGCAGCTTGGATTTCATAAACAATATAAAGTAACCTTTTGACAGTTGAATTTTTCTTAGAATTCTTAGAATATTTGAATTGTACAAAGTTTTTCTTTTCCATTAATAGTGCTAAGAAATCTTTCCTAGTACTAACCAATTATAAGGGATTTTAAGTGCTGAAAATTTCACAGAATAAGTAATTGTATTTTTTTCCCTTTTCTAGCTGTATGTGCTACTGAGGTTTTTAAAATAGCCACCAGGTAATATATTACTTTTTAATAAACAAATATATGTATATATGTATATGTATATTTATATATACACACATTTTAAACTGACGATATTATATAAACATAAACATATTTTTCATTACAGTGCATATATTCCCCTTAATAATTACTTGGTATTTAATGATGTAGATGGGCTGTACACATATACATTTGAAGCAGAAAGAAAGGTTAGTATGACTACTAATGAATAGTTATTGCTGTGCATACTTTGATTTGAAAATATCAGGGCCTGCTTCAAAAGCATGAGAGAAAAGCTTGTTTCATGGTTTAACTTTGCCAGACCTGTCCCTTCAGTTTCTCTACTTTGCCTGGCCTTATGTCCTGCTGCATATAAAATCTTCAGTCAGGAATTGGTTCTGATAAATGGGATGACTAGAGAATTTAGACATAACCATGTTCAAGCTAATTTTTAGAGTGAAATGCTAAACTTCCAGAATGTCTGCATGGTAGTTTAACAGACTGGTATGATTTATATCATGTTATGATTTATTTTTGTTGGACTGGAAGTCAGGAGTTCAGATTCTGCCTCTTACGCTTACTAGCCATGTGACCCTGGAAAGGTCATTTCATCTCTGTCTGCTTTGTCACTGTAAAGTGGGGGTCTTAACAAAGTCTACTCCACAACTTTGTTGTGAGGATCAAAATGAGATGAAAGGTATAGAACACTTTGTAACTATCAGTCATTATTTCTCCTTATAGGAAAATTGCCCAGCTTGCAGCCAGCTTCCTCAAAATATCCAGTTTCCTCCATCAGCCAAATTGCAAGAGGTTTTGGATTATCTAATTAATAATGCCTCATTGTAAGTATAAGGTTTTTGGAGGGGAGGGGGAGTTGAGAGGTTGAAATAGTTTTATACATCTTGAGGCACCCTGCATTTTAAAAAACCTGTTCTTGATGATATTTCCTTCCTAATTCAGACAGATGAAATCTCCAGCCATCACAGCCACATTAGAGGGAAAGAACAGAACGCTTTACCTACAGGTGATGTATGCCTATTCCTTGTTTCCATTAGGAAATAATAATTTATTTGTAAATTTTAAATAAAATTTATTTTTAAATATATTTTTAGACAATAACTTCCATTGAAGAACGAACAAGGCCAAATCTTTCTAAGACATTAAAAGGTATTTAAGACATTTCCCTAATATATTTAAATGTTTTTAATAACAGTAGACCATATATATAGTTTAAAGCATTTTTACAAATAGTGTTTTGCTTGTGAAGTATTTTCTTTTTCTTTTTCTTTTTTTTTTTTTTTTTTTTTTGCTGAGCCAGTTGGGGTCAAGTAACTTTCCCAGGGTCACACAGCTAGGAAGTCTAAGTGTCTGAAGTCAAATTGAACCCCATTCTTCCTGAATTTAGGGCTGGTGCCCTATCCACTGCGCCACCTAGCTGTCCCATGAAGTATTTTCTTTGAGGATAAGATTATTAATTTGTAATTATAGGGAATGTTTATTTCCTCTAGTTCCTTTAAATTACTGTACCTTATAGTATTTTCATATTATATATGTACTTGGAATTTTTGCTGAGATACTGACTTAAGTCCTCTTCCCCTTAATTTTAGAGTTGGGCCTTGTGGATGGACAAGAGCTTGCTGTTGCCGATGTAACAACACCACAGACTGTACTGTTCAAACTTCATTTTACTACTTAAGAACAATAAATGTACAACTAAAAGAGGATTGAACTCTACTGCAATATTGTGCTCTATGTGGATGCTCAGAATAACCCAATTGATGTCCTTTTTAAATATTAAGTGTTCATAGAATTTGACTTTGGTAATGGATCACTTTTTCTTACTTCAGAACTGTCTCTCCAAACCAGAACTTGGGGGGGATGGTGTTGGTAAGAGTTTTCATTAATATATGGCTAAAGAAACCTGGAGACTTGAGATTCTGACTGTTAGTGCTCTTGTTTCAATTTAGAAGACAAAGGCCATCTTGTACTTGGGGGTTTTAAGATGGTCAGATGGTGTAAATCTTTAGCTTTCAGTTGAATAACCAACCATATATGCAAAAGAATGTCCTTAAAGAAAATTAAGATATTAAATGCCATTTTGCAAGTCATATAAATATAACCTGTGTGAAGTTAGGTACCTATAATATATTGAATTTAGGATGTTTCCTGTTTGAACTAATATTCATTTGATTTTGACTGTCAAAATGAATATTAAGTATGGTAAAGGGGATTGATTACATTGTCCACGATGTTTTATAAACAGTGTTTCAGCTAAACATCTGTGCATGAAAATGGAAAATGTTTATATGTGTATACTTGCTGTGCCATGGTAGTTAATATTAAGCACAGTGTTGAAAGCCAGAAGCTCACTGATGTTCTGTAATAGAACTTAATGTTTGAACAATTATCATTGAATCTGTCGTACTATTTATTAATAAATCATACCTTATATACATTGAGATTTTGGCGCAGTTTAGTGAGATTAGTAAATATTTTTGTACTAGGGTAGGAATGTGTGAAGCAATATTGTTTACAATTTCCCTAGGATGGGAATTAACATGGCCGATAATTCAAGTTTGCCGGGTAATTCTCCTATTCTCTAACAGAGAATTGTGGTTTCTTAACTGAAAAGTTTCCCCACGGGAGGGGGGGGGGTTTGTAAAGCAGGTCTCACCCCCATTTTATAGCAGGGCCATCCGGCAGTTTCTGACTTGCCTTTGACACTCGGCCACGGGGCTTTTGACAACACTTTCCGGACGCAGATACTGTGACCTGGTTGGGGGAGGGGTGTGTGGGTGGGTGTGCTTTAGAGGCAGTTGGGGAAGTGACTCAAGTCCCTGGGCCGGAGCTCGCCCGCGGCTGGACTCTATAACCGCCGCCCCTCGGGCTCCATAACTCGCGCCTCCCTGGGGCAATCCCCGTGCCGGGCGCTGGGACGCGGAGAAAAGCGAAAGCTCCCGCTCCGGGAGGGACACGCGGAATCTTGGCTGGTTCGCCGGCGCCGTCCCGCCCGCCGTTCCGGGTTGCCTCGGCAACCAGAGGTGACGCTTGTCTCGGAAGTGACACAAGACTCCCGCCTTCCCGCTTCCGTCTCCACGCCCCAGAAGTTAGTTGTTGTGGACGTGGAAGACTTCCGCGCCTGCGCAGTGGCGGCGGCGACGGCGGCGGCTCATCTCGGGAGCTGTAGGCGGTGGTGAGGGGTTGCGTCCGGGGGGCCATGGCCGCTTGCTGACCGCTGACCTCGGTCCGTGAGCCTCGCGGGGAACGGCGGGGAGTCCCGCAGGGCGCGGACATGAGCTGGTTCAATGCTTCTCAGCTGTCCAGCTTCGCCAAGCAGGCCCTGTCCCAGGCCCAGAAGTCCATCGACAGGGTCCTGGACATTCAGGAGGAGGAACTCGGCGCGTGGGCCGAGGCGCGTCCCTTCGGGGATCCCGGTAAGCCAGCGAGGACGAGGGTGGCGGCGGGAGCCCCTGTCACTCCGACAGCTCCCGGGGAGCGTCTCCCGGGGCCGAGGCCCGGCCCTGCCCCCCAAACGGCCCGGCCCGGGACGCTGGCGTCCTTCCCCCGGCCTCCTGGGAAAGGGGACAGGGGACGGACCCTCGTGACGTGGCGGAGGGCAGGCCGGGGCTCCCCGGGGTAGCGGCGGGGGGCGGTGTCCGCGGCTTCCGCTACCCCGGCCGCTTCCAAGTGGAGTCCGCAGGGAGGAAGAGTCCGGAGCTCGCCCGAAGCTCCCGGGGACCGGGTTTGGCCTTAGAGATGAAGGTGGGGGCTGAGCCTCCTTCGGGACGGCTTGGAGCGGACAGAACCGCCCTGGAGCTCCGTTTGGACCCTCCCCGGGATCCCCTGTAAAGCCGCCATCCCCCGATTTTATTTACGACCCCCCAGTTTTAGATTGAATTGGGAGCCTGCAGGACCAGTTTACTTACTCCCCCCCCCCAAAAAAAAAAAATCCAAAGTGGATTTCGGTTCTGTTTTGAAGTGCGCTCAGCTCCGTTGGAGGGGGAAGCCTTTTTAAAGCCTTGGTTTGGGGAGGCCCGGGGCTGCTGGAGTGGAGGCGGTTCTGCTCTTCTCCCCCGAGGAGACGGGACTCTGGGGGACGCAGACCCTCCCGGCTGGGAGGGCCCTTTGTTAAAGTTTGCGGCTCTCCTCGGTCTCCTTGTAACCATTAATCCTCATCGGAGCTCCTTTTAAACCCTGTTCAGATGTGTGTGGTTCGTTTTCTCAAATTCAGAAAATGAGGGACCCTTCGGGGCGCGGGCGGTGGTCCAGGCTTCACTGACTGCCAGTCCCACGGGGAGAGCGCGGTGGGGGCAGGCGCTCAGGAGGTTCTCCTACCTCCCGGACTGTGCTCGTCCCGTGTTGCTCCGAGGTGTCTTTGGTTGACATCTTGGACAGATACGCCCACATTTACTTTCACATAAAAAAGTGACATCAGTTTAACAGAACAAAATTACAAGAAGAAATTTTCGAGATATTTTAGATGATAAATCTATTTTCCAGCACTGTCAAACCCTTCAGAAGCAGCCACTTTTATGTAGTAGATCTTTGCTTCATAGTTTTCTCTGTAGTGTATTTCTGCTAGGCTCTTTTACTAGAAAATGCTTTATTGTGTGGCTTGAGGACTTAAGTAATTTCTCGTTTTCTTAAACATGGGCCTTGATGTATAAGAAATTATGGAATTATCATTTGTTCTAGGGAAGCGTAGTTGTCACCAGAATCCTGCCTGCATTTTTGGAGTTTTTCTTCCTATTTGGAATTGTGAAGTGTAATTAGTTATTTTTAATATTTTGGAGATTGAGCTGAGGCAACTTGACTTATGATGTTGTTCTTTCTTTAAATGATTTAAATCTAATATGCCTTTTTTATGTTTCTCATTCTTTTTTCACAAAAGGTAAAAGTTCCCCTGTAAGTGGAGGATGGGATACCTCCACCTGGGGGTTAAATTCAAATACAGAACCTCAGAGTCAACCAGTAGCATCTCCTAAAGCAATTACAAAGCCAGTTCGGAGAACTGTTGTTGATGAATCTGAAAGTTTTTTCAGTGCCTTTCTCTCTCCAACGGATGTGCAGCCAATACAGCAGAGCCCAGTGGTGTCTAAGCCTCCGACCAAGTCACAGCGACCTGAAGAAAAAGTCACAAGCAGCAGCCTGCAGGAACCCCGGCCGCCAGGACAGACAGAAATAACTGACTTAACAGAGGCAGAAGTCGCCGACTCTTCCCTTCTGCCTCTTCCGGAGGACTTGAAAAGTCATCCTGCTTCCTTGGAGAAATTGGAAGTGGAGACTCCAGCAGCTAATGATGAAGTCAAGTGTGAAGAGAGCAGGCAGGATGCTGCTGAGAGTAAGGTGTCAGCTCTCGGTGTGAATGTAGCAGCAGAAAGTACCACTGAGGTGAACGCTTCTGTGGAAAGTGCATCCAATAGCCAGTCTCCTGTGGTAGAAACAAAGGATCTGGTTTTGGATGCTAAGGAACAGAAGCATGAAGATAGACAGAGCAACACTCCTTCCCCTCCTGTCAGTACTTTTTCCTCAGGGACTTCGACTACCAGCGATATTGAAGTTCTGGACCACGAAAGCGTCATCAGTGAGAGCTCAGCAAGTTCAAGACAAGAGGCCACAGACTCAAAGTCAGCTCTCCACCTGATGCAGACCTCCTTTCAACTTTTGTCTGCCTCTGCCTGTACTGACTATAATCGTCTAGATGATTTCCAAAGCTCACAGAGAGTTGCTGCTCCTCTGATGCTTTTGAAAGAATAGACTCATTTAGTGTTCAGTCTTTAGACAGCCGGAGTGTGAGTGAAATAAATTCGGATGATGAATTGTCAGGCAAGGGATATACATTAGTGCCTATAACAGCTAATTCTTCAACTCCAAAAACGAAGACAGCAGAGGCTATTGAAGGAAAATCTGAAGAAGAAAATGAAACACTGGTTGTACCAACTGAAGAAACTGAAATGGAAGAAAGTGGGCGAAGTGCAACTCCTGTGAATTGTGAACAGCCTGACATCTTGGTTTCTTCTGTACAGACTATTGAAGGACATACGGTTCCAGAAAAGGTGACTGGGCGAAGCCAGGATGTTGAAAATCAGGCAGAAGTACCTTCTGAGAAGGAAGATTTTTGCAAGGTAACTAAAATGTGGAAATTATTTTGTATAACATCTTATGATGATTAAAGTATCTTATATACATTTTTGGTATTGCATAATTTTTGATGGTGTCTGAAAGTGGATGTTTTTTCCCATTTACTATTAAGAATTTTGATACCTGAAGAATATTAAGTTTATGGTTGAAATTTCATGGGGAAAAGTACTGGAGGAATAGATTAATATTTCAAAATATGGTTAATAGTTGCCTGACTATATATACATTTATGCCAGATTGCCTCTTCCATCCAAAATGCTTATTGTGTTGGCATTGTTTATGCACACCAAAAAGCATCACATTGGATTGTTTCCTTCCAAAGTTAAACCTCTACCTCTTTCCATGCAAAAGGAAGATTATGAGACACATCAGTGTGAATTCTCTAGATTTTTTTTTTTTGTCTAAAAATAGTTTTGATGTGTTGCTGTATCTATTGTCAAATTTAATAGTGATGTTGACATTTAAGTGAAAATTGGTAAGTCTATGGATTTGTATAGAGATAATCTTAATAATCTTAAAGTGCTGTTTACCAGTGTCCCATTATGCCTGACCTTCCCCCAAAACTCTTGACACAGGTAGCGCAAGTAGTAGTATTTCCATTTTACGAGTGAAGACAAAGAGGTTATGACCTGCACATGATCACATTCCTAGTAAATATAGAAGTTAGGAGTCGAACCTAACTCTCCTCATTCCAATTCCAGATTCTTTCTACTCTGCCATATTTCTTTTAGAGACTAAGAACCCCCCAATTTTCTAGTAACACTAGCCAATAAACAGGTCATAATGGGAGAAAAGAAAATAAAAAATACAAATGTGGTTTAATTTGTGCTAAAATGTACTGATACCAATCTTACAGATAATATATCTCATCTTTTATATGATAAAAATGAATCCATTGAATACAACCAATGTGTGATTCTACCTGTACGCTGTTGCACATTATTGATGTGCTTCAGTTTGTTTCTGTTACCTGTGGTGTAATTATCGTGTATAATAACTTGCATGTGGATAAGAAGAACATAGGTTAGAAAGGTAACCATCCAAATTCAGAGGAGTGTGGAAAATCTAATGAAGAGGTCACAATTTGGGATAGTAGTATGTACTTATAATCTCTGTTACTGAGGCATCTGAGGCTTGAGGGTACTAAGCAGTGAATATGTTGAGTGTCTTCCCCATAAGTCTAACTTCAGTGTGATGAGTTTCTAGGAGGTTATCAGGCTTCTTAAGGAGGTGAAAACTGGCCCAGAACAGAATAGACTAAGTCCAAGTTTCCATGCTCAAATACAGTGGGATCCATCATTGTAAGTGACTGCTGTGCTTCCAACTAGTGCCAAATAGGGAGATCTTATCTTTATGAGGAAAAAAAAGTTAAAAACGAATGGAATTTTTTCATGAGCAATTGCAGGTTTGATCTCTCCTATTATTTTTGGATGTGATACTTTAGTTTCTGTATCTTTAAATGGACTCATGTGAATTTTAGGACTTAAGTGAAGATGATGTCCCTTAATTGCTGTTTAAAGCTGTTTATTTTACAAATGTGAATTCTCTAATTCTTTCAAGTGTGGGAGGGTTTGTTGTTATTGATTCCATTAAACACTTATTTCAGCAGTTGCAATTCCTATTTATAAAACATTAAAGACCAGCTGATTGTTTTAATTACTTTTTGGTCATTTAAAGTAATAAATGATGCTAAACCTATCCCAAGCATGAATCAGGAAAGAGGTTTTCATTTGTATCCTTCTACAGAAAAAAAAAAAAAAGTTGATGTCATTGCCATAGCAGAAGTGAAGAATTAATATATTATAGATGTCATTATGACTGTTTCTGTGTTTCCAGTGAGTGACTTATTCTGATGTGTTCTAGAGATGATTGTTTCATATTTTTATTTTTAATATAAATTATCTTTTTGGCAAGGAATTACATATTATTATGTAAGATTATTATACAGTGGTTAGAATATTTTAATTGTATCTGGTATATATAAGTAAAAGTATCAATTTTTTTGTATCAATATTTTTATTTAGACAATTGACCTCCTGAATGAAAAATTGGAAAAAAGGGAAACCCAGTTATTAGCCATTAGTAAGGAGAAAGCAGCTCTAGAAGAAGCTTATGATAATTTAAAAGAGTAAGTAATAATACAAATGAAGTATTAGTAGTGACTTATTTTCAAAGCCTACCCTTAAAATAGTTGCTGTAGTTGCATAAAATACTTTGTATAGTATCCTTTTTCATAATTTTGTCTTTATTTTAGCTTTTGCTTCACAATGATCTGATGGATGATAGTTGATTCCAAAATAACTGATAGGTTTATAATCATTTGTTTTTTGTTCTGAATTAGTTAGCATATCTAAATTTTCCTGTCCTGAAATGTCAGACAACATTGACTTAAATCATTTTAATTTTTTTTTATTAAAATATTTCTTTTCTCTGAGAACAGAGGCATTTTGCAAGAATTTTTTTTAGTTGTATTATTGATGATTCCAGGTAATGTTAATAATAAATCTTAACATGTTTGTAAAAACAAACAGGCTAAAATATAGCAGTTTAGAAAAAAAGTTTTGCATTCTTTTTTTTTTTTAATTGGAGAAAGCTGAACCTCAGTCACATGGGAAATTAGTTTTTAACACTTTTCAGATGTTATACTAAATGGGAAATTTTCAGTAGTTGATAAATTTTCTGTGTAAATTATATTAAATTTATGCCATGTAAAGTAGATTTTTTCCCTTTAAATTTCATATGCCTTAAATTTAATTTTTTTAACTAACATCTAGAAACAATGTGACCTTTCAGTTTAAATGTTGAACTAATTATGTCATCTTTCCATAAATGTATAATTGTTCTCATTCTTAAGTAATATTTTGTATGTAGTGAAATGTTTAGAGTCAAAGAAGAAAGCAATAGCATTTCATCCTTGAAAGACGAATTTACTCAAAGAATTGCAGATGCAGAAAAGAAGGTTCAGTTAGCCTGCAAAGAAAGAGATGCTGCTAAAAAGGTAATTGATGTTTTATTAAAATTGTTACAGTAAACTTTTTAGAGACAAAACCTTTGGAGAAAATAGGAATAGTTTTGGAGGTTAGAGCAATGTGAGTTTAAAGGGTTAGAGTTCAGGCTGTTAAATCTCACATCTTAGGTCATATATGTGCATGAAAAATTGCAACAGATTAATTAGGACTATTACTAGAACTTTTCCTCTGAGAACATGGCTTGGTAGGTAAATGGCTTATTAGTTGACAATAGGAATTTACTATTCAAGTACAATATGTGTAAGCATTTTAACCAGTTTTAGCTTGTTTGAAGAAAAGCTCTATGTAAATGTAGGATTTTATAATCAACTTCAGTTTATCTAGCTTCTGTCTATACAAGAATTTATGTATTTGCTTGGTTTAAGTACTAATTAAGAAAAAAAAATCAATCTTAGAATTGTAGGAAGGAGGTCAAAGGTATCATGATTCAGTTTCTTAATTTTATAGGTAAGATCAGGAGAGGTGGACTTGATTCAGGTCACCCTCCTAATTAGTGGCAGAGTTGAGACTGGGGTGATTCAGCTGCCTTTCATCTGGTGATGAACTATCTCAGGATTGTTTTCAATCTGTAGTGTGTCTGTATTTTATGAAGGAGATTCAGTTACTGGTAATTCATTGTAAGGTAACATGCATTTGAGTTTTGTTTATAAAAAGAGGAGAGGGACTGGCCCTCTTATTTTGCTGCCATAGGGAGCCTCAGGAAGAGGACATATTTATCTAATTCAGATCAGTATCTCTGTGGCTTTTATTCTTAAAGAATTGCCAAGAGAAATGCCAGGTGAAATGTCCCCCAGCCAGGATGCTCAGAAGTAGACCTAGAACTTCATTGTGTTTGCTTTAAAGGCCTGTTCTCTGCAACTCCTGAAGACCAGCTGCCCTTTTGTGCAAGTGCAGAAACTAGTCTTGGGAAGAAAATCAAAGAACTTAAGATGTTCATTTGAAAAGTCTTTCAGATGTACAGTTTACTTAAGAGAGAAATAGCTCACAGTTGGGATGTGATGATAATTTATTCAGGAGACATGCTTATTAAGTGTCTGCTGTCCTGGGCCTGTAATAGGTGCTGGAAACAGAAATGGAGCAGACCTCTATCTCGAGGATCTTTAATTCCAGAGAGATTCTTGCTGAACTTTGTTCTCAAAGAGGACCATGACATCGGGCAGGGGCTGCCATGACATGCAAGTGAATTGGGATAGGAGGGATGTACAAGATCATCTGTCTCACTTTCCCCTCCAAAGCCAGCTGGGTCCAGTGGTCAGGTATAGATCAGGACTACTGGAGATGGCCCTGGATGCATTCAAAGCTTTTTCAGGCTCAGGTCTTCAACAGTTCTGGGTGTATAAGGAAGGGAGGAAGTGGTGGTACCTGAGCATCCTGGAAAGAAGTCAGGGATCCTGAGAGGCGATATGGGTGGAGTTGTGTCAAAAACTGTTAATGTCTGCTTTTTTAGTTTTTGCATTTGATATGGCTTTCAAAGCTTTTTCTTGTATTTAGCTTGGGGGAATATAAGTTATTTTGAACAAATTTATAGTTTCTTAGGTAAATTTGAATGTATTTAATTGCCCTGATTGCTTTTGAAAAAAAAAAAAAAAGGAAAGTGGTCATTTAAAAAATACACATAGATGATATTTTATTTTTAGGAAGTAAAAACTATAAAAGAAGAACTTGCAACTAGGTTAAATTGTAATGAAACGGCAGAACTTTTGAAAGAGAAAGATGAGCAAATAAAAGGATTAATGGAAGAAGGTGGGTATGTTTAATATGTTCATCTGACTTACATTACTCTTAAATTGTGAAAAGGAAAATTCCTGATTGGCATGTGATCAATCACTTTTTCCCATTAGAGATTTTTGAAACCTGGGAGATCTGGGCAAGAGAATTAGATGTCAGTTTATAGTTTGTAGAGAAAGTCGAGTGTTAAGAGATGCACAGAAGTAGAGCAATATTCAATCTTCTTTGTTTTTTATTCCTAGAGGACTGATAATGTAATTCTCCAAAGAATAAACTGCCTTTTGAAGAACAAAAGTTTATATCAAAAAGCTATGTAGTAGGTTTAAGCCCTGGCATATGAGCAAAGATTTTTGGGATAGTATTTCTGTGATGCATTTATTTATCTAGTCAGCTATATGTCACAGTGAAGAGAGTACTGGACTTAGAAGAGTTAGGAAGACCTGATAGGGCAAGTCATTGAACCTCTATTTGGCTTGATTTCCTCATCTGTAATATGGGGTGATTGTGAGCATCATGTGAAATATTTGTAAAATGCTTTGCTGAACCTTAACACTAAGGCCATCTTCCCTTCTCCCCCTCAACCCCCCCCCCCCCAGTATTTTTATCTAATTCATTTTCACAGTTGTGTTTTGACAATGCATTTCAATTCTTTTTATTTCTTACTCATAGATAATTGTTTTTCAAAATTACATTCCTTTACAATTATATAGAAATTTATAGACAACATTGGGATGAAAGACTTGTGACAGGATAATTTGTCCTAATTAGAAATTCTAAAACTAGAATGTGTCCAAAATGGACTTTGGCCCCAGCATCTTCTTAACAAAAGAATGATGGATGTTTGGTGGACCCTGATGACATCTTGGCTTCTTAAAGGAAAAAGTTGGAGGAGGTTTAAAAAGCCATATTTAAAAGCCATTTTTTTGAGTTAGTGGCAAATGTAGACATAATTATTTATCTCTTAACTCAGTGCTTCAGAGGTGGATCTTAGGTCCATCAGTCTTAGATTGAGAGCTAGAAAGGAACTGAGACTAGCCAAACTCCCTTGTTTTACTGATTTGGAAATGGACCTTGAGTCAGCAGATCACTTGCCCCTAGTCTCACAGGTTTTAAGTATCAGAGCTAGAATACACTCTCAGGTTCACTGACTTGAAACCCATCATTCTTTCCACTGTACCATGTTGTTCGATAGACAGGTTATGGAGTCCAGTGGATCTAGATTAAAATCCTGATTTGAAATTTATGATGATAGGTGAATCTTTTAATATCTCTGGGCCCATTTTCCCATTCTACATTGTTTATGAGATAATAATAATGATAGTCTTTATCACTAACTGCCTCACAGGGTTGCTGGAAAAAGTTTTTGTAACTTTTTAAACACCATATAAATGGGTTCCTCTTAATTTTTTTTTTTTTTTTATTTTTCCCTTTTTCTGAGGCTGGGGTTAAGTGACTTGCCCAGGGTCACACAGCTAGGAAGTGTTAAGTGTCTAAGACCAGATTTGAACTCTGGTCCTCCTGAATTCAGGGCTGGTGCTCTATCCACTGCGCCACTTAGCTGCCCCCCATGGGTTCCTGTTTCAAAATATTTATGGTGCCCTGACCTCCTGAAGCTCTGCTAGTCATAGAATATAATAGATTTGTGAGGGACCTCATTTTATTATTGAAAAACTAAGACCCAGAGAAGTCAGCTCATTTCTCTCAAATCACAGAGACAGTTACAGATTCACAATCAGGACTCTGTACACTAGATGAGTTTTGGAGACTCTTCATTGTTGTGCACTTACACTTTTTTCCTTCTCTTTTTAGGAGAAAAACTTTCCAAACAGCAGCTGCATAATTCTAACATTATTAAGAAGTTAAGAACTAAAGAGAAAGAAAATGAAAACATTAGTGCAAAGCAGAGTAAGAAGATTAAAGATTTAGAAGAGGAATTGCAGCATTTAAAGCAGGTAGTGATGTTGATTGGCAAAGTTGTGTCTTTTGTTCAGATTGGACTTCAGAAAAGCAATAATGGAAGACAGATTCACCAAGCAGTTAGTGGGCTTTAGCTAGGAAGTGTTTGTGCAGGTTTAAAAATGAGATTCTATGTAATTAAAATTTAAGACTTTTCTTTGTTGTAATTTGAGATTATTTACTTACCTTTTAATGTAGGTTCTTGATGGCAAAGAGGAGATTGAAAAACAACATAGAGAGAACATTAAAAAACTTAGCTCTGTAGTGGAACGACAAGAAAAAGATCTTGGCCGACTTCAAATGGACATGGATGAACTAGGGGAAAAAAATCGAAGTGCTCAGGCAGCCCTGGATAGTGCATATAAGTAAGAAATCTGCACCCATTCACTCCAGGGACTTGTAGGCGTCCCTGACCTCCTGTTTTCTATTGGAAGCCTTTCACTGTCCCTTAAGGGGGGGGAATGTAGGTGCTATCTCTCTGTTAATTGTCTCCAGTTTATTCTGTTTATACGGGGAGCATTCATAATGATTACCATCTTGCCTCTTCCACTGGTGTGAGTTTCCTAAGTGCACGGATTCTCTTCTGTCTTACTTCATGTTCTTAGTACTTAGCAAAGGCCTGGGACATAGCAAGTGCTAGAAGCTAGTTGACTAGCTGCCTCATTTAATAACCCTCACAGCAGAACATTTTATAAAGTCATGGTTCTCAGCATTTGGTCACTAGGTGCTTCTTCTATAAAGCTGCTCTCTGCAAAGGTACTTGATGCTCTTTGAGATGGGTAAGATGTGCCCATTTCAAGCCTTTTGGTACATTTGACATATTTTGGGTTTGTAGTATGACAGGATATGTTTTACTAATAAAAAAATTATGCTTTAGAGAACTTTAGGATGTGTTTTACTAATAAAAAAATTATACTTTAGAGAGCTTGCAGATCTTCACAAAGCTAATGCCATGAAGGACACAGAGGCACAGGAAGCATCTTTAAGTCGAGAAATGAAAGTTAAAGAAGAGCTGTGTTTAGCCCTTGAGAAAGCACAGGAAGAGGCTCGTCAACAGCAGGAAGCATTAGCAATTCAAGTAAGTAACAGAACAATCCTATCTTGTAATTATTGTGATGTTTCTTAATATTAAGAATCTTGTTGAGTAGGTTGACCCAAATAGCTTGAACTTCTGAATAGTAAAATTATTGTAATTCTCAATTCATTGGGACCTATCAAGTATTTTTAATAGTGCTGAGTTAATACCATCTTGATGGACTGAAATGATGTTTGCTAATTGCAAAAAGAAAAAACAAAATTAAATATCTTTCTTTGTGGGTTTAATAAATATTTAGAGATAGGCTCATCCTGAGCACTTAAATAAGCCTTTCTTAACTTACACAGCTATCATCTTAAAATAAATTGTTAAAATAACAGTAAATGTTTGTTGAGTGAATGAATGAGATTAATGCATATTAAGAGAGCAAATTAAAAAAATATAGGGCTTGAAATGTGAAAGATGAAGCAATATAGCATCTTTAAGTAATTCAAATGCCAAAATGTTTGGATTATTGATTGAGTGATTCTAACCTTTTCTTTTTGATGTAGGTGGGAGACCTTAGATTGGCTTTGCAGCGGGCAGAACAAGCTGCTGCCAGAAAGGAAGATTATTTACGTCATGAAATCAGTGAACTGCAACAGGTACTATGGAGAAGAGTTTTTGTAAATAACCATTCATATCTGTCTAACATTTTTCCTTTTATCCTTCCCCTTTATAATGAAAAAATTAGAAAGGTAAATGACTATGAGGTCACATACCTCACAGTGGTAGACCTGGCAAATTCACCTAGTCCTTTGATTCCAATTTTAGAGCACTCAATGCTCTGCTGCTTCTTGAGACTTTTTAAAAAATTTAGTTTTTCTCATCTTAAACACTAAATTTGAAAACAAGTATTTTCATGAAGTAGAACACAGAAAAAAAATTGCATATGAACCCATGAATCTCCCTCCATACCACTTGCTTGTTAAAAAGTATATAATAATTCAACAGATTACTTTCAGAACTCCTGTGTTAGTCCATGATTTCTTTTGGACTTCATTCTGTTTTCTACATTAAAAAAAAAAAAAAGTTTCATTGACTTCTTTTTCTTTTTCTTTTTTTTAATCACCATAGTTACTCTCCCTAGTTAAAAATAGAAGAAAAATTATAAAACAAAAAGCAGTCAAGCAAAAAATAAAATCTACACAATAGCCATGTCAAAAAATATATTTCATTCTGTACCATGAATCCATCAACAGTCCCTTAAAGGTGGATTACATCTGATCAATAGTCTCTGTAAATGAGGTTGTTCATTACTTTGATTAGCATTCTTAAATCATTCATTCATTTTTTTTATAATGTTGTCATCTAAATTATTCTGCTTCTGCTCACTTTTAATCAAGCTATACTTCCTAGAATTCTTTGAAATCATCTCTTCTGTTCTTACAGTGCAATAATATTCCATTACTTATAAATTAAAATTTGTTCATCCATTCCCTGATTAAAGAACACTTCCAGTTTTCAGTCCTTTGGCTCCCCTCCCATTCCCTTTAAGGAAATTTTCATTTCCTTCTATTCATTCCCAGAAATATTCCTTCTTTCTGTATCCTTGTCTGTTGAGTTCAATGTATTTTCTACACCAAGCTCAGTATCTCTGCGTTGAATCTTGTTTGTTTACTTTAGGTAAGAATAAAGTTCATCTGGTGCTTTTTCTCCTTCTCATAGAGTGCAACATGAGATCTACCCTGTTCTTCCTCCTTTTTATACTAATATATTTTTCTTTTGTCTTCCTCATCTTTCTTTTCTTAAAACTCTTGAATTGGAACCAAAGCATCCCAGGCCATCTGTTTTTTATTTTGCTAACCTTTGAAAATATTAAAGTTTTCATGGTACACTTGTTTCTTCTCTACTTTATAGAATGTTAACATTGCCTTATCTTTCAGGTCCTTTAAATTGCTGAAATATTTCTTTCTAGTTTTCTCTTAACTTTCTATTATGCCACAGTTCTTTTTTATCGTCCTGACTCAGTTTCCCTAATTATCCTGTTTTGACTCAGTTTCCCTAATTATCTTGACCTAATCCTGATTCAGTTTCTCTAATTGTTCTGCCTCAGTTTATAATTGGTCTGCTCAACTCTGCTCAACTATCCTTCCCTCCTAATCATGATGATCCAGATAAGGAGAAAGACCTTCTATCTTAGGCATAATTAGAATATTGGGTGCCTCTTCCCACTCTGTAATCCCAATTATCAGATATCCCCCATGCCTCCCTCTCACCCTGTCAGAACCGAATTGTCAGAGTCCCATTCCCACTCTCAGCACCCAGCCGTGCTCTCCCTTCCCACCCCTCCTCCTGCCCCTGAGTCTGAGCCATGTGTATATATGTCATTGAGAACTCACATTGTTTGCTGGATTCTTGGAGACAATAGTCTCATTCAGCCCTGGGACCAAACCATGGATCCATTTGGTCCCAGTATATCTCTCCCTTTTAAATAAATCATTAAATACTCTTTAATCTCTATCTTGCCTCAATTTCTCTGGCATTACATTTCAAGAATATTTGCTTTTCAAAGTTCCTATTCAATTCTGTTCTTTTGATCAAGAATGCTTGAAATGCCTTGATTGTCAGTTTATAGCTTGAGCCCTTTGGATTAGTGTTGTCCAAGATCTCTAGTTATAATTGAAGCTGCCAGGGCTTATACGAGCCCATCTGTGATTCCTTCTATTTTTTCTGTGATATGGAAGCTCTGGATTTTAGCTAGTATAATGTTTGAATTTTTTTTTCCCAGGATATTTGCTAAAAGCTCCCTCTTTCTCTTATCATTTCTCATAGACTTCTTCCCTATTGGCTCTTTCATCCCACTGTAAACTATGATAGATGGGCCTCTTTGTTAAGGAAAACTCTTCTGTGTGCACCCTAGTCCCATCCCCTCACATCTTCTCCAGCAGATCCCCTCACTTGGATGCCCATATTCTTCCATCTGCATATCTAATGGCTTCTTTCCTGCTTCCTGGAAAGCCAGCCAGACCTTTCTCATGCTTAGAAACTTGAACTCACAATCCCCTTAGGAGTTATCATCCTCTCATTCCCCCCCTCTCTCTCCTTCCCTCCTTCTCTCCTTCTCTCCCTCTTTTCTCCTTTCTTAAACATTCTGTATTCTGGCTTCTAATCACATTATTCAATTAAAACTACTGTCTACAAAGTCATTAATGCTCTTTTAATTGCCCAGTAAACTAAGCCTTATCCTTGTACTATGCAGGTTGATACTTTTGATTACCTTCTCCTGGATGTCTTCTGTTTTCTAGGCTTTTCTGATACTTCCCCCTGGTTTTTCTTTGTATCCCTAGTGTTTAGATAGTGCCTGGCATATCTTCTTGATTTGATTTGTTTTGGTTAGCAGATCCCTTACATTTTCTTTTATTTCTATGGATTCCATAATGTTATCTAAAGAAGGAAAAAGCTGAGTGGCAAAATGGAGAAAAAATAGGATTCTAATGAAAAGAGAATTAATATCATGTACCATGTTTTCATTGATGTGGGAATTCCAAGGATGCAGATCATAATCTATCTTAAATCCTAGAGTTTTAGATTTCATTCTAATAATTCTTGCTATCTCATAGAACCATCAATTTCTGTTTTATCTATTCCAGTTTCAGGAAATCCATTATTTTGGAGGTAAAGTTTGCCACTTTTTTCCTAAACTATTTAGTTTTTCAAAATTTTTTCCCTGAAAAATTCTTACTTTTTTTTTTTTTTAAATGTTCTGCTTAATTTTTTCTTAGTATTTTCTTAGTATTCTTGTCCTTATGGAAAATCCATTGTTTTCTTTCTTTCTTTTTCTTTTTTTTTTTTTTTTTTTTTTTGCTGAGGCAATTGGAATCAAGTGACTTGCCCAGGATCACATATTTAGGAAGTGTTAAATGTCTGAGGCCAGATTTAAACTCAGATTCTCCTGATTTAAGGGCTGGTGCTCTATTGACTGCACCACCTAGCTATCCCCATTAATTTTCTTAGTCTTTGCTTATATCTTTCATGGAGTTGTTTTCTCCTTTTAGGCTGGAATTTTGGATATTATAGAATCTACAGTAATTAATGGTGTATTCTGTTTACTCATCTCTCCATCCTTGTTTCTTGAATTGGGAATTTGTGTCAGAATACTGCTCTGCCTATTGATGTTCATTTAGCTGTGATGGGGTTGCTGGTGATTCTTGACCTAGGTCTTACTCTTTTCAACTCTACCACTTGGATGCGTCTGTGTAAAACTACCAGTTTGTTTTAGGCTCCCATGAATATTTGAACTTTGGATGCCTGGTTTTTCAGGGTCCTTTCTGGCATCTCAGTAAAGAGTACTTGGACCCTTGGAGCCCTTAGGCCTGTGTTTTTTTGTTTTTTTGTGTTTTTGTGTTTTATTTGTTTTAATCTTAGTACTAATGCTATTTCTGAGAATCACGTTAGCACTTTCATCTGGGAGGAGCCCTCTTACTCATTCTGGCTAAAATGGTAGATGTTTCTGGCTGGAAGACTGCACTTTGTGGTTCCCTTTTAAATAGATTTCAGGCAGTATTTTTGGAATGAAGAGTAGTTTATAATACCATGTCTTCTGGTGTTAATATGAACCAAAGGATGTTAGCTTTTCTAAAAAAATTGAATTGGGTAGTTATATATATTTTGAGTTCTGAATCATCTCCTTCCTAGAGAGGGCCAGCACTTGATGGAGATATATATTTATATGTCTATATCTACATATCTATACCTACATCTATATCTATCTATCTATGTAGGTAGAGATAGATGTAAAACTACGCCATGCTTACCTGTATTTTCTCTGGAAGTGCATGCCATCTTAGGTTCTTTGTACTTGATTGAAATATTTATAAAACTTGGAATAGCTTCTTCCCTCACAGTTATTCTTTAAATAATATTGCTGTTATCCTTGGTTCTGCTCATTTCATTTTTCATTATTTCATGCAAATCTTTTTTTTTTTCCCCTGAGGCAGTTGGGATTAAGTGACTTGTCCAGTGTCACACTGCTAGGAAGTGTTAATTATCTGAGGCCAGATTTGAACTTGGATCCTCCTGACTTCAGACTGATGCTCTATCCACTGCGTCATCTAGCTTCCCCCTCCATATTTTTTAAAATGAACTTACTTATCATATAGCACAGTAGTGTTCCGTCAGGTCTTAGCTATCTTTTAAAATAAATCTCAGAAAACATTGTTTTAGAAGAAATGGCAATATACCCCTGCAGAATTTTTAGTATAAATATTTTAACATGGAAATAAGCTGCTTTATATATAATTGTCAACATTGTATTATTCACTCTATATGTCTGTCTTATTGCCCATCCTTTTGTATATTGCTTGTTTGAACATTCCATATTAGATAGATGTAGTAAAGGTGAAACTCAGGTTAGTTCATTTTTCTGTCTCTATAAACCTAAATAAAAGATGTAGATGAAGAGATAAGACTATATTTCATTAGCAAACATATTAAATATCTGTATTATGTCTGGAGGTTTTTACTACTAGATGGTGTCCTAGTTGACAGTGGCATAGCAAATAGCTCAATAATCAAAGCAGTGCTCACTCGCATAAAATGTGGCAATTTAACTGAATTTTAAAGGATGGGTATGAGTTAAACAAGTACATATGAAATGGGATGTTATTTCAGCTATAGGGATTAGTGTGAATGTGGCCTTTCCTATAAACACAATGAACCCTCCCATCCCCCCATAGCTCATCATTCTCCCTTATTCCTCAAACCCGCTTTCTTCTCTTCAGCAGGTGCCATGATCCTCCTTTATTTCTCATTTTCTCTCCCCCAACTAGAGAAGTAGTCACTAGGTCTCTCTGATTTTGCCCTCCTCATCGCTCAACTAGACTTTTGAAATGACTACTTCCTCTTTCCATGTATTCTCTTCCTGGCCACTGGTGTGCCTAGAGTACCCGTTGGATCTTGTCAGTCCCCTGGTTACTGACTGCTGGCTCCATTCCTGCTAGGAGGTCCTTCGTTTGGCCTGTTAGAGCCTGGCAGGAAGCCCCTCTCTTTAGCCTTCTGGCTTCTCATTCCTTTCTGCAGACTCTTCTACTTTGCAGGACTGAGGGCTTCCTGCCTTTGACACAAGAGTATGACCTCCTTTCTCTCCATGACTTTGCCTGATCTTCCATCCCTGGTATGTGCATGCTGGTCTCCTTCGCTCTCTAGGAGCTCTAGTCTTCTGTGCTTAAGCATCATCTCTTTGATTAGGCTTTTCTTGATTTTGCCCTCACCTCCATCTATTCCTGTGATCATCTCAAAATCATCTTTTTTTTTTTTTTTTTTTTTTTTAATATATATATTCTTCTTGATGACATATGCTGTTCAGTAAAATGCAAGCTTCTTAAAGGCAGAGGCTTTTTCATTTTTTTTTTTTTTTTTCTTTTTATCTATATTGCCCAGTATGGTGCCTGACATGTGGTTGGTGTTTAATAAATATTTGTTGATTAGTTGATTTTTCTTAAAAATGAAAGTAAAGGCAGGAGTGTGTAATGATGCTGAATGTTCTGAATAATTGTGGGATTTTATTCATTGGTCTCAATATTCTTAGCAAAGTAGTCTAAATCATGCTGTTGAGGTTAGGCTTATCATTGTGAAGGAAGAGGGGAAAAAAAGCATCCTTCAGGGGAGTGTGTTGAGATAGCAAGACAATCTTGTTCTATTTTGTTATTTGTATGTTGGACATAAAAAGGAGACACAGTTCTATCTCCTAAACATTATTTATTGGGAAAAGTTTGTTTCAATATGTAGAAATTTTCCTATGAAATTGTCATGTTTGTTATGAATTTTGTTGATACCAGTGGTAAATGAGATAAAAATTTCATAATCTAGAGACTCCAGGAAGCAGAGAATAGGAACCAAGAACTAAGCCAGAGTGTGACATCTACCACAAGACCACTGCTTCGGCAAATAGAAAATCTGCAAGCAACTCTGGGAGCCCAGACGCTGTCATGGGAGAAGTTAGAAAAGAATCTCTCTGACAGGCTTGGTAAGAAACTTTGACTTTTGTGATCAAGTTAACAAATTGGAGAAGTTTGAGGGAAATAATAGAATGACAGTTGGCTATGTAGGGTATGTGAGTGGAGCTATGAGAAGATTTCAGTTTGTTTATTGCTTAGGCATCCCTCAGAGCTTGTAATGAAAGGAAGTGGTGTTAAAACTTAGGATCCGACTGCCCGGTGTATTGGAGCCGCAAGGTGGTACAAACGTCCTATGATTATTTTTTCTTCATTGACATTTCACTTTAATATTACTTCCTGAAGTTGTAGATCATAGTCTCTCACTGCACTCTCATCCTGAGAGAATCTTGTCTTCA
Organism: Sminthopsis crassicaudata; assembly: GCF_048593235.1. Lineage (NCBI taxonomy): Eukaryota > Metazoa > Chordata > Mammalia > Dasyuromorphia > Dasyuridae > Sminthopsis > Sminthopsis crassicaudata. The sequence continues at coordinate 725,654,520 of NC_133617.1, forward strand.
TTTTCCTAGAGTTGCTCCATGGGGCTTCCCTCAAAGAGGTTCCAGAGGCTTTATTTGTGTGCTTTTCGTGTTAAGTGTGTAAGATGGGTGCTGTGTCTGCTGCCCTGTTTGTCTCCCTGGCCAGCTCCCCTTTTCGATGAGAGGGAAAAAGACTGATGCAATTTCACTGATAAAGGATTCCAGATAAGGTCTGCTCTGAGAAGCTAAGGAGCGTACCCCGGCCCATACTCCTCCAAGGAGTGCTGCTTGATTTCTTCCCCTCTGCACTAGGTTCAGTGCCTGAGTTACTGTGTTACTTTTAATCACTGAAAGAGCAAGACGATTTTACAGCTATTTACTGCTCTAGTTTGCAGGTATTGGATGGGAATTCACTGTAACTGACTTAACATTTTTTTATGTCCAGTTTATCTCCATTTACCTTTGCAATTAATATCACATAGATAATTCTTTCATGTCCCTTGTAAAACTTTTATCCTCATGAATCTTATTACTTGTCTACCATCTGCACTTGATAGTCAACCTTCTAAGGGCCTGATTAAGTGTGATGGGACAAGACCTCCAAAGGCCAGGAGAGTACAAAGTTGGAGGAAAGTTACAGTTACAGTTTTACCAGGGTAGCTAAGCCTAGGGATACTCCTAGGTGTATCAAAACTAAAGACCTCTCTATGGATTTGGACAAAACATTGTTTATATGTAATGTATCTGCACAGAGATAGCACATGTCTGCTTTTGTGTTATGAAAATACATTTACAAGTTAAATTTCATTTTACCTTTATTATTCCTGGCTTTAGGCAGATATGTTCCATGAAAAATTTGCTCTGATGATGTACAGAACATATAAAATTGAGTCACTGTTGACTGTTAAAGTGTGAATTTACTTTTAGGGCAATAACAAAGAATCCCTTTTTAAAATAATTGTCCCTGGCAATAATATGGTAAATTGAAAATTTATGAAATTATTAAATTTTCTTTTATTGTCACTAATACTGGGCTAGGCATATTATAATGTGTATAGAATCTTGGTGTTCCAGAAACATTAGAAAGAGGAGGTGATTTTCTTTTGTTTCTTGTCGTCAGGTGAAACCCAGGCTTCGTTGGCAGCAGCAGTAGAGAGGGAACGTGCTGCTATTGAAGAGCTTCTTAATAACAAGATGCAGGTGTCTTCCATGGAGTCCCAGAATAGCATCTTGAGACAGGAAAATAGTAGGTTTCAGGTCCAACTTGAAGCCGAGAAAAACAGACTACAGAAATTGGAAGATGAAAACAGCCGGTGAATGTCATCTTTTTGAGCAAAGCTTTATTTTTTTCTACAAGAGATAGAACCCATTATTTGTTGATCTAGGGAACTCCTAGATAAAGAAACTCTTTCTGCCAATGCAGGTGGCACTTCTTTGGGACTTTTAAGGTTTGGTGCATTGTCTAAAGCCCTGAAAGGGGCTTGAATTGCCTGGGCTCTCACATGATGAGGCAGGCAGGTCTTCTTGGCCTCAAAGCCACCTCTCAGCCTCAGTGCATGTGTTTCCTCTTGTTTTTAAGTGTTTTGTAATAAATTTAGAGAGGGCAGTGAAGTAGGACATAGCCTATTTCTGTTTTGCAAGAGTTTTTAAAATCTGTTGAGTTGTTCTGAATTGAGCTCTTGTTTTTAGAATTTCAGCTCATTAATCAAAAGTGGCCTTTTGTGCACTCACTGAAGTACTACCCAGCATATATAGCAAGTTAGTAAAACTTACTTTAAAGTCTTCTTGTTGTTCCTCTCAATGTTCTTTTGGCTTACTCTAGGTACCAGGTTGAACTAGAAAACTTAAGAGAAGACTATGGGAAAACCCTGGAAGAGGCTCGGAGAGAAAAGGTAGAATCTTTAGGGCTCCGCTACCCTCAGTGTGACTAGGTTTGGAGACTGGGAGGGGAAATTGGGAGGAATGGTGCAGAAAGTGACAGATATGAACACTGCCAGATCCCTGAGACATGATCTATAGCAGTAAAAGGGTCCTGAGTATGTTTTTGTGCCCCTAATTTTATCAGGTTACTTTTATATAATAATTTGAGATCCCTTCAAATAAATAATTAAGCTTTATTTTATTTTTTAGACATTATTAAATAGTCAACTAGAAATGGAGAAAATGAAGGTCGAACAAGAAAGAAAGAAAGCAATTTTTTCCCAAGAAATGATGAAAGAAAAGGTATTGCATTTTGTTTGGCCAAATCATTGTTTAGGAATTATGTCCAATCATTCATTTTTTAATATTTTATTTTTCTAATTACATATGAAGATGATTTTTAATATTCATTTTAAAAAATTGAACTCCAGATTTTCTCTCTTATTTGCTCTCTCCCTTCCTCCATCTTTAAGATGATAAGCAATTTGATATAGGTTACAGATGTGTAGTCAAAGCATTCACTCTTAAATAATTTAAGTATTGATGTTGAAGTGTCCTGCTACATTACCAGAAGTCATGGAAGTATTGTTTGGAAGCTGGCAGGTTTGGTGGAGAGGACCTTCTTCGGAGTTAGAGGACCAGGCTCAATTGCGTTTTTCCTCTGTACTCTCTGAGGTTCCTTTGAAAAGCCTTTCTAGTCCTTATATGTAAAATGAAGAGGAAATTGAACTGGAACGTCCCCAAGGACCCGTCTAGTTTTGAATCTGTCACTAGCTGTCACTGCACCATTCTGATTCACAGTGTAGTCAAGACAGTATTGAATTTGATCATAATTTAGAACTTCTTGAATCCGGATTAGCATGTAAGCCCTTCCTGCTGTTACAGTTAAAATTTACTTTGTAGTTGGTCCAATAGAAAAAATTCCTTTTTCCCCAAAAACCTATAATATAATGCTAATATAAATCCCCTCAAGTCATGTAAGTAATATTTAGTAATAGTTTAGTTGTATTATATGTAAAGGTAAGATGATGTTAAAATATGTCCCTTTTTTTGATAGCACTTCAGAAGTTTACATTGTCTTTTATGTGAAAATTACTGGGGTTTTTTTTGTTTCAAAAACTTAATAATTTATCTTTTCTTTTTTCTTTTTTCATCTGAATTGGATTTTTTAATTTTCAAAGGAGCGTAAGACATTTTCTTTTTCAACACTAGAAACTGTTTCCAGCACTCCTACATTATCACGTTCTAGCTCTATAAGTGGAATTGATATGGCAGGCTTACAAACATCATATCTTTCCCAGGTAATGGTTAATTTCTTACTGTACATGTACTATACTGTACATGCTCCTCCTTTGCTCCTCCTTTTCCTACACATGCCTATTTCTTATTCTTCTTGGTATGATTTAAGTTGGGGCAAATGTGCCTGTAGTCAGTGATATCTTAAGTTCATTCTTCAAAATAAAATTCTAGGAAATTGTAAATAATAATAAGAATGGAAAGTAGTTTTTTTAACTGTTCACATGAATTATTTATTCATGTATATAGCTACATTGATAATGCTTAAATAAATAATATGCTGAGGCATTTGATTGGGGTAGGTAGATATCCAAGACTATGAATATGTGATGAATGGTGTGCTCTAGACTGTATAAGTATTGTAGAAGTTCATAGAATAGAAAACAAATTGTGTGTGTGCCAAAATCATTGGGAAAATCACCAGAGAAAAAGAGACTTTGAGCTGGGTCTCAAAGAATGAGAAGGAATTGGGTAAATTGAGGAAAGGTTGAAAGGCATTATGATTAATTTTGCTCAGATGCAATTAGCTTTAGAAAAACAAGGAAGTATGATATGTCTGGGCTGTGGGCCAGTTAAAAAGGTGGATTTAATTAGAATTCAGGGTTTGAGTTGAGGATTATTGGGAAATGTAGATTCGAAAATGGCAGAGGGATCTTGATTTGATAGATAATTAGAGTCTTTGGAGGCTATTTTAATAAGGAATCAATGAAGGAAGTGGTTGTTTTGAAAAATTACCTGGCTGTGATAATATTTAGGATAAATGATATGGAAAAGAATTGTAACCACGAAGATGAGTTAGAAGGACTAACTGGATTGGGGCATAGCTGTGATACAGGAAAAGGAATTTGAGACATTTTGAAGGAAAATTGTATAGGAGTTAGGGATTACAGAGGATGATGGAGAGGAAGAGTTTCTACCTTTGGAGACAAGAAGAATGGGAGCACCAGTGACAGAAATGGAAAGATTTAGATAAGGGAGCCATTTTGGGGAGAAAAAGGTGTTTGTCAAATCAAATGCAGTATTTGAGGCGATAATGGAACATCCAAGTGGTAATAGGGAACTGGAGCATAGAGATGTAGAGTTGAGTGATATTCCCAAGGACGAGATAAAAATTGAAGCCAAGTGGGGATAGAAACTTCTTGGAAAAAGTCACTACTAGAAAGCTGAGAAAGATACTATTGATAGAGGAAAAAGAATTAAGCATAAAAACCAAAAGAGAGTGGAAAGCTTCTAAGTAGGAATCGCATCCTTCCTGGAACTGCTGAATTTATTTGTATTCCCAGTTAGCTATAGTGAAGAAATAGATAATATTCCAAACATTTGAAAAGATTACACAATAATGAAATAAAATTTAAAGTATCCTATGTATAAGAGTTCCTTTCTACTATCTGGCAGGTGCTATTAAATATTGTGGAAAGTAACTAACCATTTTTAATTTAAGTCTTTTACAAGTTTAGTTTAAACTTAAAGCATTTCTTGGAAGTGAGAATATATCAATACTTTATTTCTTGGTGATTAAAATGTGAATAATATTGGAATATACATTATTGACATATCCCTGTTGAAATGAGAAGAAAGATATTCAGGCTCAAATAGAAAATATTTTCTATGTATCAATGATGATCATCATGCCTTCTGGAATTCAGCAAGTTTCATAGAAGGAGAAATTTAAACATATTTTTGCACCATGTATCTGAATGTTTTTTGTGGGTGTGTATATGCATATTAAATGTGTGTCTAATCTTTTTTTTTTTTTTCATAATAAACATAGGATGAATCTCAAGATCATTCATTAGGACCAATGTCAGTGTCAGTAAATGGAAGTAATCTCTATGATGCTGTAAGAATGGGAGCAGGATCAAGTGTTATTGAAAATCTTCAGTCTCAATTAAAGCTAAAGGAAGGAGAAATTACTCACTTACAGGTAATGATTAATCCTAAGTGTGTATCAAATACATGTTACTTTTTAAAAAAATTGATATAATCAGCAGAAGTTAGTTTCTATCTTCTCAGAAGCAAACTTTCATAGAAATATACCTTGGATTTTCTGCTTGAATATGGTTTTCTGATTTTTAAAAAAGTATGATACCTCACTGTGGTATGGAGGTGATTTCTGGACTTTTGAAGGCTCTTCCAGGAGAGGGACAAGCAAGTTTTACTGAGCTGGAAAGATTTCAAGTTAGCCTTTAGGGAAACCGATTGCTAAATTGGGAAGACTCATTACTAGAACACTAGTCACTTGATGAAATAAATGGCAATGACAATCAATGAAAATTTTTAAAGATTTATCATTCAAATTGTGTCTATTGCCAAGCAGAAAAAATGGGAATTCTTCATTTATTGGCATTTTCTCCTTTAAAGTTTTTTTTTTAATCAGATACTTTTCTTTGAAAATATCATCTCAATAATTTTTCTTTTACAGGTAAAGTATTTTGATTTGTAGTGTTTGTTCTCTTTGTAGATGGAAATTGGAAATTTGGAAAAAACTCGCTCTATAATGGCCGAAGAGTTGGTTAAATTAACAAATCAGAATGATGAATTTGAAGAAAAAGTGAAGGAAATACCAAAGCTTCGTGCACAGCTAAGGGTAGGCGTTTTTAAAATTTCAGATTTACACAATTGATAGCATTTTAAACATTATGACATTTGGAACTACAAGCAATTTAAAAAGGACATTTTAAAATTTATAGACATTATGTTTATTGCATTCAGTTCTGGCAGTGGGTGGATATAATTTAATGTGTTTAACTCCAACAGAATTAAGTACTTCACTTTTTAAAACTGTTTGAAATTAACCTTAAATTCATGCTAAAAATCACACAAATCAAAGTGGCAATACAGAATACCACCTCCTCCCCCATGCATAATAAATTATTCAATTATCTGGGGAAGAAGATAGAATCCAAACAATTCAGACAGTTGCCCAAACTTTGCTCCTTGATCAAATATCACAGCCACCACAATTTCTGCTTTTTCTGTGGTGAGTCTTCTTTACTGCAACAAGAAAATAAATATGACTTAAATCATTTAATACTATGTGAATATAGTGGAAGCTAAGTGGTGCAGTGGATAGAGCATCAGTCCTGAAATCAGGAGGACCTGAGTACAAATCTGGCCTCAGACACTTGGGCTGTGACCTTGGGCAAATCTCTTAACCCCAATTGCCTCAGCAAAACAAACAAAAATACTATGTGGATATATACCTCATATATAATGTGTTATGGAGAAATGATAGTTGAGTTTAAGTTTTGAATTTACATGTGCAAGTAATTGTTCTTTCAAAAAAAAGCAGCATTATCTCAAAAAAAAATGTTACATTTAACTTGGAAATCAAATGAAATAAACTAAGCAACTTGAAAAATTACTGTTACATTGCAACAGAAATTTAAAAAGAATATTTTGTATATCATTTTACATTTTCATAGTAGTTTTTAATGATGTGTATTGGTTTTGGTCTAGTACTTGAAAGGCAATGAAAACTGGGTACCTTGTATCATCAGTTTATTGCCACTAGGTCTGACCTTACAATTGCCACAAATCTATCCATGCTACTTTTTGGTAAAGGTAAAATTTGTTTGTACCTTAAATGGGAACAATATTTGTGAAATTCTCTAAGCGTAAGTTACCATGATTTATTTCTAAGCTATTGCAAATACCAGTAAATGGGTTTAGGTTTAACTGAATTCTTGGGCAGTAGAGATGATAGTTCTGATATATAGATTGATAAGTCTTTTTCTTAATCCATTTCATGGCTAAGTTAATTTATACTGGGCTTGTTCTATCCCAAATGAATTATATGTGTGTGTGCATATATTTTTTATAATAGCTTTTTATTTTTCAAAATTCATGCAAAGATAGTTTTCAGCATTCATCCTTGCAAAATGTTGTGTTCCAAATTTTTCTCCCTGCCCACTCTCCATTCCTCCTTCCCTAGATAGCGAGAAATCCAGTATAGGTTTAATGTGCAATTCTTCTAAATATAATGAAATATATTTTTTTATGAGCTCTGCTTACAGGAGACAGTGATGAAGAACATACTGATATATCTACATACTGTATTAAAGTTTGTAAAGGTCTTTCTATACCTTAGTAAAACCTTCATAACAACTCTGAAGGTTATTATTGGTATCCCCATTTTATGAATGAAAAAACTGAGTCTTATTAAGGTTACATAGCTTTTGCTTGGTCCCACATCCAAGTATATGTTAGTGGTAGTATTTTAATGTTCGTTTTCTTAACTCTTCAGTTCAGTATTCACTGTATCAGCTATCTTGTACCCAGCATTAATGGGATCATGGGAAAAGTTCTAATTAGAGAGGCAGATGGCCTAAGCTGGAGTCCTGGTTCTGTTGTTATAATTAGCTTTCAAACTTTGGGAAATACACATTATCTCTCTGACCTGTTTCTGTTTCATTGATTTGGGGTGTACTCTTTTCACCATTCTAGGTCACAAGATGGCTTCTGACTGTCCCTCTAGCTTGAGATTGTGTGACATAGGGGTCTGTAAGGGGTTGCTAGTGTAATCACCTGAGACTCACTCTTCTGGTGATGAGGAAGATTGGTCTAGATTAGACCTTGGATGGCAGGGTATCCATTACTTGCCCAGGATTTGCCAAAGTTTGTTCCTTGGTCTGGAAGAACCCAGGATCATCTTCTCCTATGACCAGTCATTAAAGGAAGATTCAGGGAAAAAAAAAGCCAATATGTTATTAGAAAAAAGATCCTTGAAGGTCTCTTCCAGCTTAGATTCTAATAGATTGTAGTCGGCCAAAATTTTGGAAAGGATGATGGATGGATATGATGCTTGTCCTTTGTAGACTGTTGGCATAACTTGTGAAACAATGATGGCATGAATCTGTTTTGAGATATTTACTGTAATGATTTCTAATATGTGAAAAATTCATTTTGTAGGACTTGGATCAAAGATACAATACTATTCTGCAAATGTATGGAGAAAAAGCAGAAGAAGCAGAAGAACTTCGGTTAGATCTTGAAGATGTGAAAAATATGTATAAAACTCAAATAGATGAACTCTTAAGACAAAGGCTGAACTAAGCTGGTGAAAAATAATTTTATAGTGCATCAAAGGAAAAATTGACTATGTAAATGCAGAATTCTAATAACATGTAAATTCTATTAAAGTATTAAAAAGTGATTTTCTTATAGAATTTAGAAGTTTGAAAGATTGTTTTATAACATGTAGTACTATTTGGAGTTAAGTTATTTGGTGCAATATCTGAATTTTATTTTTGAAACAATTTTCTCTCTTTATTTACAATTAATTTTAAAACACCCGATTTTATGTCTTGACCAACATAAAAGTTGATTACTTTGCCCTCATATCAGTAAATCAGTCTATAATGAAATGTTATGGAAGAATATTATAGAATGGAATTCATATATATATTGTAGATATATAATATAAATATATCTATAATTTATATGTGTGTATATAATGTATATTTTGGAATACATTGCTCATTATAGCCTTGGAATCTTCGATGTGATAAAATCTTTAATATATCTCATCTGCCACTCATGAGTATGTACATATGTGTTGGACTAAAAAAAGTTACTGACCTTGAGTTGTGTTGTTAAATCTGGCATTATTTTTTAGAAAGTATAAATCATAAAGACTTGCTGTCTGAAATATAAAGGGCAGATAATTCAGACGTGGCTTTTCTTTTTTGATCTAAGCATGACTCCAGTCTGCTCTCTGGTGAATTTCATGTTCTCAGGCTGACATTGGCATTCTCACTTGATATATGGAAGAGTTATTTCACCAAAGTAATAGGATTTAGTTCTTTAAAAATGTCCTTTTTTTGTAGCCAGCAAAAGAGAGCTCTAGCTATTTTACCTTTGGTTGAGCAGAAATTTACCTGTAACTGTAATTTTAGTTTTGTGCTTGAAAACAGTTTCATTTAAGTATTTTTGGAAAAGAGAGACTGTTTTATGGCACTACTAAGAATAATAAAAGTAAATTCACTTATTAAAATAATTGGTTCTTTTAGAACTATCAGTGCTCTAATTCTATAAAGCAATATTTTTGGCACTTTAAAAAGTGAATATTTGAAACAGTAGAACTTTAAAAATTTATAGAAACCATTTTAGTTTGCTATTAATGTAAATCCATGTTATTTATAGTTTTAATTTATTTTGTAAAACACTTTTATATTAAATTTTATTTTTTGTTATTTTTCTTCTATCTTTCCAAACCAATTATGTCATAGGTTGCTTTTGACCTTCATTCTTTAAAAAAACTCTTGTGATTGTGTGAAGACAGTGTTGATCATTGTCATTTTCCTTTCATTTTGGAGTGACAATAAATAACCATCCTTTTTCAAGTCTGTTTTTGTTCAGAAATTAGCCAGGTGAAGTTTTAGATTTGTGAGGGGGTTTGATGCATTTATGTCACTGGCCAATTGTGACAATTTCATGTAGTTTTTAGTTAAATTTGCAGTTTACTATCACAGAAAAACCATATTGAAGAACCTTTTCCAGGGTAATTACAAATGACCTCATTTTTTTTCTCTTTGCATTCCAGACAGCAGCTGTATCACTTGGTCTCTGATTTGTAGCACTAATAAATATTCTTTCAATGTGAACTATGCTAATGAAGTTAATTTCTTGTGTTTCATTGCTACAAAGCAAATGATTTCTTTTCGGAAATGTGGTAATATGAATATTTAGGGACAAAATACTGTCCATTCAATTATTTGAATGAAATAGATCTTTTTTAGAGACTATTCAGTCACATAACTTTTTTTTTTTTTTTTTTTTTTTTTTTTTAGGTTTGGCCAGGAGAAAAGTATAAAATAAATTTTTTGAAAGTTAAGAAGTTGAAAGCCTTTAAAGAGTGCAGAACTACAACGTTAGCATTTAGGAATTATAAAATTCTCCCTGAAAAGGTTAAAACTCTAATCCATTATACAACTTAGTCAACAAATTTCTGACATAAGGATCATTTCCTGGGGAAATTAAAATGAAACATCTATGTACATTCTCACGCTTTCTAGAAATTAATTTTAGTACTTAAACATTTTAATAAATGAATATAAGGTAGTGTCTGATAGTCTAATCACATTCTTGTTTAATTTTAAGTTGCCAGATAAATATATATGTATCATCACTTTATCAAGTATTGATTTAATAATTTTGAACTTATTGGAATTGTTTATTGACAAGGTACACTGTTAGAAATTGAACTGTTCTTTATTTGTAAAAACATGTTCCAAAATAGTAATTGAATTTCTATTTTAATCCACAGTTAAATGCTGTATCCAATTTGATTTTCTATTAAAAATATCTTTTTTTCTCATATAAAAAGAATTCTAAATTTACATACTGAAAAATAGGTAGCCCAAGAGTTAATATCAATAATATCCTCATGCCTCCCTGTATTATAAAACATTTTAGAATTCCTGGTAGATAAAGTGAATTTTTGTTTCTGGCTGCTTTTCTACCTTGTTTAAAAACAGAGTGCTGTTTTTGAAATAAGCTGTGTAACTTTTTACTGTAATTTAATATAGCATAGCTTTAAAAATGTAATATAACAAACTTCTATGTTGTCACTTATATTTTTCACTTCAAGGAACAGAAATAAGAATCTGGTGCTTTCTTGAGTTGTGAATTAGGTCCTTTATTAACTCACGAAAAATGCTTATTTTGAAGTTCTCTTAAAAGCACATAATATGACTAATTTATGGACAGCCACAAAGTAAAGTAGGAGATAACTGGAGATGTCCAAATTTTACCATATAAGCATATGTAATATTTTTACTTAGTTTTTATTTTTGTTACAAATAAATCAATTGGAATTTCCTATTCACTATGCCAGATTTTATCTCCTGATAGTTTGTATTTTTAAAAGAATTTAAAAAAAACCAGGTTAATAAGATAGAAGAGATTGCTAGTCTTTCAAGTTGTAAGATAATGTAAATAACCGTTAAAAAAAGTGTGGAGATTTTTTAAATAAAGATTTTAAAATAGTGCATTTCATTTGTAAGCACATAAATTAAGGTAATACAGATTGAGAGAGTTAGCTTCTATGTAGACCACAATATAGGATGGAAATTTTTATTGGGGCAAAAAAGCCAAGTCAAACATTTAAACATTTGTATGTGTGTGTGTTTTTCTGATTGTGACCATGTTTGTCAAGGATATTTTTGTGTTTGGTCTCTTTTTCTCTCTAGAAGTTGTCGTTCTATAAGTTTGCCTTTTAAATCAGCAGGTCGAAGTAGTTAATAACCTGCAGGCAGATTCCTGAGGTCTGTGCCTTTGCAGGGCAGTTTGCCAAAGCTGAACGTTCTTATCTTCACATCCTTTTTGCTCTCTACCTCCCTTCTCCCTATTACAAACTGAAAAATAGCCCAAGAGTTAGAATTTATAGCATCCCATGGAATCTTTGTGTTGGATGGGGCTTTGAGGCCATTTACAGCCTTTGCTTAGAGAGCTCTGGTGGGGAAGACAGTGTGCCCCTGGCACAATACCTAACATTTCATAAATCTTGAATTAAGTTGAACTTGGCTTCCCATTCCATTCCATGTTTGAACAACTGTTAGGAAGTTTTTCTTTATGGTAAGCCTAAACTTAGGGCCCTCCCGCCTGTGTTTCAGTACTGCCTTCTGTGTTGAAATAGAGTAAGTCTATTCTCTTCCAAGTGATAGCCTTTCCAGTCCTGGAAAGCTTCCATGGCTTTCATCCCAAACATCTACTTCAAGAGTTTATTTACCTAGTTGTCCCTTGACATCTGGAGACCCTTCTGATTACTCCCCAGATGTTCTTCCTAAAATGTCTTGCTCAGAACTGAACCTACTGCTCCAGGTGAAGCCCATGCAACGGAAAGATCGTCAGCCCCTGTTTGCATGGGTCTCTTTTGGCTGACTTGTATCATCAAATTATTGACATACTGAGCTTACTGTCCACTCAGATCCTCAATCTTAAAGCTTCCATAACTTAGCCATGACTCTTCCCCCATCTTGGATTTGGGAAGTAGATTTTTGGGAGAGATGTTACCTCTAAGTGTCCTGTTAGATTTGGCACAAATGCCTGTCATTTTCTTTTGGGATCTTGGTTCTGTCTTTTACTATGTTGGCTCTTAACATAATTATGACCATATATTTCTTTTTGGAAGTCATTGACAGAAATAACACCACACAGTGGGGTGGATCCTTGGGGGAAGGGAACATCCACTAGAAACCTTCCACTGAACTTGAAGTCAGGAGAGACTGGATCCCAAATCTGCCTCTGCCATTTGGAGGCAGTGTGAGTTGTGAGTTTCAGTCTTTATTTGTAAAATGAAGACCATGTCAGTTATACCTGACCGAGGTTTTTGTGAATATTGTAAGTGAAATAATGTGTTTTTGCTAACTTTAAAATGTTACATAAGTGGCATCTCTTAGAAAATTGACACCTCCCCATTCATTAATGTATAGGGCCAGTTACTCAACCAATCCTGCATTCCTTCTTCTGGGTACTATATCCTAGCCCCCATCTTTTCATCTTGTACACAGAGAGCATATTGGGAGACTTTTGTCAAATAGTTTTCTGAAATCTAGGGAAGTTCTTATTTTTATGACTTGATAGTAATCTTATCAGGAAAAGAAATTAAGTTTATGTGATATGATCTGTTTTTCAACAGTCATGGATATTTTTGTATTTCTTACATGATGACATTCAAGTTGTTTAATTTGAACTGTTCCTGGGGGAGGACTGTGGTCCATAAGTTGTTTTGACCTCCTGTCTCCAAAGCCATTTTTCTTGCGTAGAAAGGATGTTTTCCAGTATTTCCTTTTGCTTCTTTTCAAAATTTTCTTCCATTCAGGTTTTTTTCCCCCCTCTGAACTCAATTTCTCATGGCTTCTTTGGAAAGCTTCAGTTTTACTGTCTTCAAATTAACTTATTTTTGTGTTTTTAAATCATGTATTAAGAGATGTAATATATGCTCTGGATTGATTACCAATTTTTTCATGAATTTTGTTTTGAACTATTCTTTGAGGTTTTGTTTTTGTTTTTGTTTTTTCTTTTGCTATTAAGTGTTCTCTGGGGAATTCATTGGATTCGTCTTCTTATCAGGCAAATGAGGATCAAGTGAGATAATATATATAAAGCACTGTGTAAATCTCAAAGCACTCTGTTTGCTAATATCCAGGCAGTATTAGTTCATTTCTTTCCTTCACTTAATATATATTTAGAGTACTTAAATAACTAATCTTTCCATTTGTTTGTGAGATTGTCTTTTTCTGTTAGTTTATCTGCTTATGTGTTACTTTGGATTTTTGTGGCCATAAAACACAGGAATCAATTTTATTTTTTAAGACACTTTTATATTGATTTTTTTGGTTATATTTCCTTCTATATTCCCAAACCAATTATGTCAATTATGTATGTTTTTGAGCTTTATTCTTTTAAAAAAATTTGTGACTTCATGAAGACTGTGTGGATCATTGTCATTTTCCCTTTATTTCAGAATTTGTCTTTTTCCTCTTTTGATCTTTTGTTCTTTTGTTTCCTCTGTTCTTTTGCTACTTCCTTTTTTTACTAGACATGACCTGTGAGGCCTGGCTACTGGCTTTTGGCTTCCTTAGGTGTGGGAACTTATCAAGACTGTCTCTACCTTGACTAACCTCCAGGAGGAGGTTGGGAGGGGAGAGAACTGTCTGAACTCTTTTCACAGCCCCCATTTTATCAGGTTCTAAACACTTCTTTCTAGTTTTTTACTTGGAATGCTGCTGTAAAAATCCCATATTTGTAGCCTGTTCCTATTCTTCCCCAATCCTTTTGACAGCCTAAGAGAATTAGTGCAAACTTTTGGGATGGGAGTATTGGTGTTCAGGCAGCGTTCATGCTTACAGGGGGGCTCCTAGTTTCAAGGCTGCTGCTTGTGTGTTGGTATAGTGATTGTGCTGGTAATCAAAGGTGGCAATAGTGAAAATTCAAATATTAGTTGGTATTAAAATATGAGAAATAATGGGTAGGATGATTTCAGAAAGACAGTAAAGTGATTATAGAATCAAGAAAACATACAGCAATTTCTATGAATTACTATTCTCAGCAATTTCATGATCCAAGACAATCTCAAAGGCTCATTTTGAAAAATTCTATCTCCAGAGCAAGAACTAATGGAGTCTGATTGCAGACTGATTCATGCTGTTTTTTCTTTTTCTTTTTTTAGTTTGAGTTTTCTTCCACAAAATTACTCTCATGGAAATATATTTTACATGATTACATGTATTTAACCTATAAACCTCTATTGGATTGCTTACTGACTCAGGGAGGGAGAGAATTTGGAACTCAAAATAAAAAATGAATGTTGAAACTTTTTATATGAAATTGGGAGGAGAAAATACCATTAAAAAAAATTCTTCATGGGGAAAATAACTCCTGGACCACTTTATCTCATCCAATGAGATGATGTAAAATGCTCAGCAAACAGGAATTGCTATTTCTGATATCCCTTTTTGTTTTTATATTGTTTTTCAGTTAAAACAGCAAACTAACTTGTGTGGACAACATTACAGATCAAATTGCCATCATTTTTCTCACTTCTAAAATAAGGACATTTGATTTGATGGAACATTCATCTCAGTATCCATGAGCCCCATCATTAGAAACAGATGCAAACATTTCAAATATAATACTTGAGGTATTTTTTTTTCCAGTGTATGCTGTATTGTGCTCTATTTTAAGGAATCTGCATGGTATTTATGCCAAAAAGTTTCAGCATATAACCAAATGGTAAAACCAGTTAGAATTTAAAAAAAAAAAAAAAATCTGGACCATTTGACAAGAAACTGCTGTATGTTTCTAGTGTTTGCCAAAAGTAATGTTGCAGCAAGTAAATTGTGAAAATACAAAAAATATGTATTTGTTTTTTGCTACCTTTATTTTCATTGCCAATGAGTAGAGTATCAAATAAACCATGGGCTTTTGATAAAATTTTTCCCTCTCTAAGTGAGGCCCTCCTTTAGGAGACCTAAAGAGCTTTGATAATTATTTCATTCCTGGAATTATTTCCCACAGCTTCTAAACTATTTAGGTTGGCTGGGGGTTGGAAGTGAATCAAACAGCAATCAGTAAGCATTTATTAAACATCAACCACATGTTGGGCACTATGCTATGTGTACTGGATATGTGAAACCATCTCTGCTTTTACATGCTAACATTTTTAGGCTATATAATTGTATTTGGTATTATAGGATTTTCCTTTTTTTTTTTTTTTTTTTTTTTTTCTTCTGAGGCTGGGATTAAGTGACTTGCCCAGGATTACACAGCCAGGATGTGCTAAGTATCTGAGGTCAAATTTGAACTTGGGTCCTCCTGAATTCAAGGCTGGTGCTCTATCCGCTGCGCCACCTGGCTGCCCCGGTATTATAGGATTTAACTTCTGTTGTTTATGAAAAATTGTGATTTGTAGTTTTGTGGGCATATGGAACTAGTAAACCTTATTTCATCAGTGAAATAACAGGACAA
Organism: Sminthopsis crassicaudata; assembly: GCF_048593235.1. Taxonomy (NCBI): domain Eukaryota; kingdom Metazoa; phylum Chordata; class Mammalia; order Dasyuromorphia; family Dasyuridae; genus Sminthopsis; species Sminthopsis crassicaudata. The sequence goes on from NC_133617.1 coordinate 725,670,165, forward strand.
GTTTCCCCTTCCTTGCCCAAACAAAAAGCCCGAGGGAATTTGTTAATATGCCTGAATCTTTAGTTGAACTGCATTTATATTTTGAATTTGCCATTTCTAAGGATCAAGTTATTTCAGGAGGTCAAATGAAATTACCTCGAGGCAGGTAGGTGGTAATGTGGATAGAAAGTTGGATGTGGATACAACTTTAGACTTACTAGCTCTGTGACCCTGGCAAATTACTTAACAGCTATTAGCCTAGATTTCCTATGAAATGAGTGGCACCTGTCTGTCAGGGTTGCAAGGATAAAATGGGATCATTGGTAGAGCCCTTTGTAAACCTTAAGAAAAAACCCCAAACTTCCACTAATGCTTTTAATGGTGTTAATTTAACGCTATTAATAATCATGATGGTGACTCCTACCTACCTCCACAATATCTCTACTCATACAGGCTCATCTTAGTCAAGCCACTTCAAATCTCCCAATTGGTTTTTGCACCTCCAATCTCTCCCAGCATTCTCCTTTTCATTTTATACACAGCAGCAGAACTGATATTGCTACAACACAAATCTGAGTGTCGGATTCCTCAATAATCTTCAGTGGTTCCTGGTTCCTTACAGGATAAAAGCATAAAGTCCTTTGTTTGCCATTTAAAGCCCTCTTACAGTGTTAACTCCCAACTATCTTTATGGTTTGTGTTTAATTTTTTTTCTTCTCACCAAGTCCTATTGATTCTATCCCTGAAACATTATATCCATTCCTTTCCTCTGAACATGGACACCGGGCTGGGACTTGGTTACCTGGAACCAACCACTTATAATGTTTGCTTCTGTTGACTAATATTCTTGTTTGTCCATTTTTGGGTGGTCTCCAAATTCTGAAGTGCGGTCCAGTTTATTAAAATCCCTAGCTTCCATTAGGGCAAAACTTAAACTGTGAGTGGTGACTCCATTTGAGGTTGAATACCTGAATATGAAAATCTCGAAATTATGATTTATTATCAGTAAATGATTTGCATAGTTTATGTACCAACGCATAAAAACTTCTTGTGGAGGGGAAAGGGTCAAGAGTGGACAAAGTTTAGGAAATCTTGTATTCATCCTCCTCTGACTAGTCTCTTCTTGACATTTTAGTTTAGTTTAGTGTATTCTCCCCTCTCTTGGAAGGCAAATTCTGCCCTTTTTTCGCATCTGCATCCACAGAGCTGGGGGATTCTACGTCGAGCCGGGCTGAGTTTGATCATCGATTAACCTGTTTGATCCTGGGCAATTGCCTCATTTCCTTAGGCCCCATCCCTCCCCTCCCCCCGTAAAGTTATAGGGTGGTTCTAATTGTTTCTTCAGCCCTTCCCGGCTCCACAGCTGCTACCGTCTATCCTAGGATTCCACGAATTGAATCAACTAAATTATTTCAGGCCAAGTCAAGCCAGTATGCTGAAGAGAGCAACAAGATGGAGTGAAAAAGGAATGACTCTTACAAGTGGCTCTTTTTAAGAAGGATCACCGATGTGGATTCAGTAGTCTAAAGAAGCGGGAGACGAAGTGGAGGGGGAGGACAAACGGCTCACTCCCGGTGCCCTGGGCCCTGAGGCGGGACCAGGGGACGGAGGAGCGACGAGTACGAGGGCTTCCACTTGGGGTCCCTGGGCAGACACGCTCGCTGCGGACTTGCCAGGGTGGGCGGCGGCGCGGTCCCCGCTGCCCAGGGTCTCGGGCAGGAGCAGCGGCCTCTGGCAGCTGGCCCGCTTGGCCCGGGCGCCCGCCATCCGGCCGCGCTCTCTCCGGGGCGCCCCTGGCCCGGCTCCGGGCTCCGGGCGCCGGAGGTTTCCGGTGAGCTCCCCAGGCCGGTTATGACGACTCCCTCCTCTTTCTCCACCTCCACCGCTCCTCCTCCTCCTCCTCTTCGTCCTCCTCCTCCTCAAGAGCTAGCCCCAGGCGCCTCCTCCTTCTTCGCCTCCGCGCCGCCGCCGCTCCTCGGGCTCCAGGTGGGGCGCGCTCGCTCCGGGGCTCTCCGCTGCGGGCGCCCCCGACGCCGTCTCTCCAGCGCTCGCCACGGCCCTCAGTTGCCTGAAGGCTCGGGCTCCGGCCGGACCCAGGGCGCTTGGCTCCGCTAACCCTCCTCCTCCTCCAGCTTGCGGCCGCCGCGGCTCCTCGGCTTCCCTAGTGGCCGGTCGGCCCGGCCCGGGGCGCACTTGGCTGGCCCGTCCCGCCGGGCTCGCCGTCTCGCCTCCTGCCCCCTCGGCTCTCCTCCAGGGCTCCGCGCCGGGCATCTCTCCGGCCCGACCCGCGCTGGCCCACCGGCAGCGGCGCGAAAAGGGGACCCTCGGTGCCCGACCCGGAGCTTGGGCTCGGGCAGTTCTGCTTTCGCACTTGCGAGGCTGCCCACCCGAGGCGGGACCGCGGGCACCCTGGGGACCCGAGGGGGCTGGCCCCGGCTCCGCTCTAGCTCCCAGTTTGGGCTGGCACGCTGAAGGGAGGCTGCTTTGGCCGGGCGTCAAGGGCAGGACCCCGAGCGTGAGAAAGGCTTCTCAGCATTGGGAGAGGGAAAAGAGGGGAAAACTGAGGACCAGGGGGAGGGGGAGGGAGGCAGGAAGGGGAGCAGAAGGGGGGAAGCGGAGCGAGGCGAGGCGGCCCGGCCGGGGCAGGGGGAAGGGATTGTGGGAAATCTGTGGACCGCTCTGTTCATCAGCTGTAGGGTCTCTTGGAAAACTTGCCTCTCAGCAGCAAGGGGACTCCCTGCCTCCCTGTGGGGGCAAGGCCGAGGGGGTTAGTCCGAGTGACGTTTGATGGGGACTTTGCATCTGAGATTTAGGGATAGAATGAACCTAGAGGTAATCTAATTTAATTTTATTTATTTTTGCAGAGAGCAAAGGCCCTGAGATGTTTGGTGAATTTACCTGTCACACAGGTAGAACCAGGATTTAAGCCCATGTCTTCTGAATGTAAATCCAGTCTTTCCCCCGCAACTGTAACTGGCCTGCTCCCACAGCGGCCCAGTGAGGTAGGTGCTGTCTCGGTTGTGCCTTTCTGTATTCTCTTCTCTTTCCCCTAATTCCCCCCCCCCCTTTCCCCTTGCAACCTTTTTTCCTTCCTTCTGGCTCCTGTGAAAATGGAATGGACAGCATGAACACTTCGTGACAAATTAGAGAAGAGTGGCTCTTCTCCAAACAGCTCCTGAACTGTTCCCCCAACTGCTGGGAAAAATCTCTCCCTAACCCTGTGGGCTCCTGCAAGGCAGGCAGCCAGGTGCTCCAGGGCCCACTTTTTCAGCAGCAGCAGCCAGCTTTCTCTGCTTAGGACTCGTGGGTACATGTCCCAGGCAGGGAGCCAAGTTCTGATCATGCTTGTCTGCTTTTCTCCCATGACCTCAGAGCTGAACTTCCATAGGGAACTCCTTGAATTTGGGGTTTTGTTAGGGCGGGACGGATTTGGACAGACACTGACGTTAGAGAAGGCATTAGTCTGGGGGGGTTAGGAAACTAAGGGGTTCAAGTTCTGCCTGTGAGCACATTCTAGCTTTGTAGCCCTGCATAAATCACTTAAACCAGGCAAATTGCTAAGACTTTGGCTATATATTTCTGTCTCCGTTGATGGAAGGAATTCCCCACATATATACAATGTTGTACCGTTTGCAAAGTGCTTTACAAACATTATCTCATTTGATCATTTGAAATGTTATGGTCATTTGAAATGCTACCCACATTTTACAGAAGAGAAATATGAGATTGAATAACCTCACCATGAATCTGGATCAAAACAAAAACCAAGCCATTAGGACTGATGAAGTTTGGGGTGACCTCTACATAGTGCTTTAAATTTGGCAAAGTGCTTTATTTACATGTATGCCTGATGCTTATAAAAGCCTTGTGAAAGTATGGTTATTCCCATTTTACAGATGAGAGGTTATTTGATTAGCCTGGGTCATATAGGTGGTATTGGATTTGAAGCCAGGCCTTCTGTCTCCAAATTTAGCCTTCAGTGTACTGTAATTTGTCTAGCCTTAGTCTTAGACTGTGGAGTCATCAGCTTGGGGAAATTGGGGAGCTTGGAGGGAAAGGAGAAAGTTTAAAATGGAAATGCCTTAGGACATCATTGAGAAACAAGTAACAGGTTTGTCACATGGTGGTGAGGACCTAGTGGAGGTTACCAATTCAGGTAAAACACTATGATTCATTGAGTCATTTTCTAATAATGAGCCATTAACAAAATTACTCATTGCTTAGGAGGCTCATTAGGGCTTGGTATGGCAGCCTCTTAAGCACAGTGGATACAGAGAACTTGGATTTTAATTCACCTCTAACATTTACAGGGACATGGCACATAAAATCACTGAATCCTCAGCTTCTTCATTGTAAAATCTGGATAATCAAATCTGCTACCTGTCTCACAGAGCTCTTGTCAGGAGGCTAGATTAAGTCCTTTACAAGCCTGAAAAATTATCTAGCTATATGTGTATATGTGTGTGTGTGTGTGTATGTGTGTGTGTGTGTGAGAGAGAGAAAGAGACACACACACATAGACATACAGAGAGTCTCTTCTGGAAGTTTGTGTGTGTATATATATATATATATATATATGTGTATATATATATATCTTTGGGAAAAAGTGGCTAGAGTACTGACTGTAATCAAATATCCTGTGTTCAAATCCTTTTTTAGACCCTTTTTTTACTACCTATGTAATCTTAGACAATCACTTCAGGTACTTAGATATCAATTTCCCCAAAGAAAGGATTTGGACTAAAGGGTTTCTAAGCTCCTCTCAGCCCCACATCAGTGGGGATGGTAATACCTATTTTATAGGGTCAGAATAAATTATTTGATAGAATTAAATTTAACATATCAAAATAGGGACAGCTAGATAGCACAATGTTTAGAGCACCAACCCTGAAGTCAGGAGGACCTCAGACACTTAACACTTCCTGGCTGTGACTCTGGGCAAGTCACTTAACTCCAATTGCCTCAGGGGGAAAAGCTGTGTAAGAGGGAGGGTCATGGTGTCAAGCATGTTTGTGTTTTTTCTTCTGCATCTTTGCTGATGTCTGTCAAGCTCATAATGACAATAAAAGAAAATTTTGAAAAAGGGAAGTAATTTCTCTTCAAATCAGTTTTGATAACAAAATTAAATCATTTAAAAATTTTCTTTAGGACATTTTAAGGGCATCAAGGGCAGCTAGATGGTACAGTGGATAGTGTCGACCCCAGAATCAGGAAGATTCAGCTGAGTTCAAATCTAGCTGCAGACATTTGCTAGTTGTGTGACCCTGGGCATATCACTTCACCATTTCCTCATCTGTAAAAGGAAATAGCAAACCATATTAGTATCTTTGCCAAGAAAACCCCAAACAAGACTCAGATATGACTGGAAACAACTGGAAAAAAAAAAAAAAAAAGCATTTTTCATGGGGAAGATCTTAGATTTGGAATTAGATGTAACCTCAGATGACATCTTGTCTTACTTCCTGATTTTATGGATGAGGAAATTGATTCCCAGAGAGTTCACATGACCTGATCAAAATGCCACAGGTACTTGTAAGCTGGTCTTTAACTCCAAAATCAGCATCCTTCCTTCTCTCTGACAGTTACCGAAATGAAAGACAACCTGACTTATATGCTTTTTATTTCTTTTTTTTTTTTTAATAGGTTTTATACTCTTAAAAACATCACACAAGCAGCTTCTGACCCTCTGAGATTAAAGTGGTAAAATAACTTTTTCTTATTTGTCATTATTAATTTGGTCAATTTGTAAAACTGTAATTATATCACTCTATGATGGCAGTTTCAATTAAAGACATTAATTCCTCTTTGGCTTCACATGGTTCCCTGATCCCTCTGAGCCACAAAGGAGAGGAAATGAGACCTTAGCAGTGGCTTTCCCCGTGTATATAAGGTGACCTTCTGGGTTGGCCCAAATCTATCAACATCTTTCTAAAATCTGTTTACCCTGAACTTGTTAATGAAGACTAATATTGAAATCAGTGCTACTGGGGCAGCTAAGTGTTGAAATGGATAGATTTATGGCTTTGGATCCTGAGTTCAAATCTTGATTTAAACAACTCCAACTGCTTCACCCCCCCAAAAAAAATCCCAAAACAATCATTGGGGTCCTAAATTCCCTCCCCCTCCAACACAATATGGCAGAGAGACAGCTAAGATAAGAACATGGATCTACTGACTATTTGGAGTGCTTGGTGGTCATTGATGCCCTTTAATAGAATTGAGGGAAATGAATTAATGATGATGATAATTTCCTTTTGTGTGGCAGGTTTTCTTCCTTGTTTATAATGCTCTGGCTGCTTGTGTTTGGGGTGCTGCTTCATGACATTCTGGGGAGCAACCAAGATCAAACTTCTCACCTGAAAGACCTTCCGGGGCCATTGTCCTCCACTTCCTGGAGCCTTCGCTTACCTGATGAGCACATGCCTTATTTTCTCCACAACAACAGACATCTTGCTGCAGTCTGTGACAAGGATCCACAGTGTCCTTATAAAGTAGGTCTTTCCCCCTTCTTGTTTATTTATGGAAATGTTGAGGTTCAAAAGAGACCCCAAAAGGTTGGGGTCACAGAATGATATTGTGACGTGTCTCAAAAGAATTTGCAGCCTTGACTCCATCTCCAAGCCAAGGGACAAAGTTTATGATAATTATAACACTAATTGAAGAGGGTTATATTCCAAAAGGATTTAGCAGAGAACCAGGAGCAAAAAGATAAATTTATAAGAAAAAGCCAAGAAATCCAGTTCTTCATGTCACTGATATGCTAATTTTATGGCTTAGAGGTTGAATTGAGGAGTGATCTGGTATGCACCTCACTATTTGTCTCAGAAACCCCTGTGATCATGGAACAACAGATTGTTATCTGGCAGTCAACAAAGTATGTAGGACTATACTATAGTATTCTTAAGGGCAGGAGACTTTAGGATCATTGACAAACAGATTGTTAGAACAATAGCACTCCTAAGGTCTGGGGGCCTCAGGATTACTGCAATATTGCTCCTAGAAGCTGCACCCTATCAGAAAGATGTTTGGATTTTTGGTTTCAAGACCTGATGGTTTTTTGATCTTGGGAATGAAGCACCATCACCTAAGTAAGTTATCGCTTAGACTTCAGTGGATGGTTTGAAATGACCAAGTAACCTCTTACTTTATTTCTCTTTCATTGTGAGGGACATAAAAATAATAACTGACACATGTAGTGCTTCAAAGCACTTTGCATACATTATATCACTTGAGTTTCAGAGTAAAAGTTAAGTGCTGTTATTGATAGCAAAATATACTTTTGATGGGATTCGGAGTCCATAACTAATTTGATTGATGTGGGTTTGTCATTGTTGTTAATGAATTATTTCAATTGTGGTTGACTTTTTGTAGCTCAATTTGGAATTTTCTTGGCAGATTCTGAGTAGTTTGCCATTTTCTTCTCCAGCTCATTTTACATTTTAGGAAACTGAGGCAACCAGGAGTAAGTGATTTGGCCAGGGTCACCCAGCCAATTTGTGAAACCAGTTTTGAATTTGTGAAGATGAGGCTTCCTGACTCCAGGCCCAGCATGCTCTGGGTAATGGTGCCTGTAGACTTTTGATTAAAAAAAACAAAAAAAAAAAAAAAAAAAAACACCTTTCTCCAGTGTACAACAATGAGACTCTTCTTAAATTTAGAATGCCATTGATTGCTAAACACTGAGGTGTTGAAAGATATCCTCATGGCCACACAGTTTGTCAGAGGAAGGACTTAAGAGATGGAGGAGTTTGGTGGAAAGAAGTCAAATTTGGAGTCAAAAGGCCTGTGTTCAAATTCTGATTTTGATACTACCTATGTGATTGTGGGCAAGCCATTTAACTTCTCAAGGCGTCCATTTCTTCATGGGTTGGACTTTAGCCTCTAAAATCTTTTCTGTCTCTTTATTTCTGATCCTAGGATTTGAATCTTTCTAAACTCCATTTTTTTGATCCACTAAAGTCCACTGGTTTTCAAAGTATAGGTAGAAAGTACTTAATAAGTACATGAATGTGTTTAACTTATGTTAGAGTACTTGCTGTTTAGGGGAGGGGGAAGGGATGAAGGAAGGGAGAAAAATTTGGAACACAAAGTTTTGCAATAGTAAATGTTGAGAATTATCTTTACATTTTAAAAATAAAAAGCTATTCATTATTTAAAAAATAAATACATGAATATATTTACTACTCACCTACATAGGCCCCATGCTTAGTAAATATTTATTTACAATATTTACAATAAATGCTGATCATAGGATTTTAAATTTAGACTTTGAAGAAGCCATCTAGTGCAACTTATTTTACAGATGAGGAAAATGGAACCTAAAGGAATGATCTGACTTGCTTTTTAAGTCCCATGGGGAGTAAATAGTTAAAATAGGATTTTAACCCAAATTTTTATCGACTCCAAGTCAGTGTTCTATGGATCACCTCTTAACATTTAAAAAACCAGCCCCAGACTAACCGATATACAGATTTTCAGAAAGTCTACAATAGCATAAGCTGTCAAAACATGATTTCTACACTTTTCGGAGGAAGGAAAAGACCCTCACCAAGGTGATCAAGAAATCTCTCTCCCTGAAGTTTCCTTGAGACCCTTGGCTTCATCATTAACATGTCTATGTAATTAAGATGACCCTATTGCTGCCTCCTTTCTATTTTAGCAGAATTGAAAATGCTTCAGTTTGGATCCCATTAAGGCATTGTTTCTTTGCCAGAAAGATCAAAGCTGAGCATTGTAAAGCTTCCTTTCCCAGGCTTGCTGGCACAGGATATGAGGTGGGAAAGGGCTGCCTGGGAATCCAGAAGGATCTCTTCTGTGACCCAGCTGCAGAACTGCCAGCCAAGCTTACCCACAAGGGGCTGCCCATGTTTGCCAGCAGCAAATGTGGTTCTTTTTTGGGACCAGGATTGGTTCTGATATCAGTGGAATTTCCAATCTGTTTGATTTGATTACTTGTTTTCCTTGTGAAAGGGAGAGAAAAGAGAGACAATGGAATCTTGCAAATACAACTTCAATTGAAAAAAATCTCTGAGGACTAAATCCAGGTCTAGTTTGCCTATCTCAGGGGCCATTTTTGTTAGTATGAAGAACTTCTTTTTAAATTGGCCTAAGGTGCTACAGGTGTGATGGTATTTATTGGCAAACTCAGCAATGAACATTTTTTGGGAGTGGTGAGGAAAACATTCTGAGCACATCTCATTTCAAAGAATAATTTCTTTTGTATTGATTTTTGTTGTTGTTGTTTTTAAATTGCCTTCATTTCCAAATATTTTCTTCTCCTTTCACCCAATCCCCACATTTATTGCTTATAATAAAGCAAAGTTCGGCAAAACTAATCAACGTATTAATTAAATTTATTACTTGATTAAAGAAATCTAACGGTATTTAGTATTGCAAAGCAATAATCTTCCTTTCCACAAAGAAGGGAGGAATAATGCATTTTCTCCTTTCTTTTTTGGATCAAACTTGATCATAAATTGCACAACACTTGTTTGTTCTATTTACATAGTTGTATTCATTGTATTATTCTGGATAGTAGTGGTATTCATTGTAATATTGTGGATCTGCTTGTTTCACTTCCTATAAGTTTCCCCCATAGGTCTCTAAGCTTTTCATATTCATCATTTTTTTAGGCTTTACTAATATTCTACTATGTTCACACATCACAGTTTGTTGCCCCTTTGCTCTAGTTCATGGGCATCTTTTTTTGTTTCCAATTCTTTCTCCTTCAGAAAGTTCAGCTATAATTATTTTAATGTATTTAGGGTCTTTCTCTCTTTGACTTCCTTAGTGTATATATCTAGCAGTGAGAGGCATATTTGGATCAGAGCACATTTCTTTCAAGTAACTTTTTAAACTTTTAAACATGGAGAATATGAAGCCTTTACTTCTAAGATCCTAGTTTTGTTATTGATGGCATCTATTTTCTTAAAATGAGTCTAGTAGAATTAAACTCCTTTTTTGTTTCTGTACCTCTCTCACTTAGGACAGTTCTTGGCACATAGGAAGGCTAGGGGCTTGGTGTGCTATTGCTTGGTCAACACAGCAGTTTAGTGACTTTTTAGGTACAATTCCAAATTTCTTCCTAGACCAATTCATAGTTTCACTAAGAGTGCCTTACTGTACCTGCCTTCCCATAGCCTCTACAACAATTATCATTTGCATTTTTGTTCACCTTTATCAATCCTATAAGTATTTTGTGGAACCTCAGAGTTATGTTCATTTGAATCTCTTTAATTGTTATTGATTTGCAGAATCCTTTTTTCAATAGTATTTTATTTTCCCAAATACATACAAAGATAAGTTTCAATATTCACTTTGTGTTCCAAATTTTTCTCCCTCCCTCCTCTTTCCCCATTCCACCCAAAGTCAGAAAATAATTATATATAGGTTAAACATTTGCAATTCTTCTAAACATATTTCAATACTTGTCATGCTGCACATCAGATCAAAAGGGAATGAAAACATGAGAAAGAAAAAAAACTAGCCAAAAAACAACAACAAAAGAGAAGATACTATGCTTTGATCCACATTCAGTGTTCTTGGTTCTCTCTGGATGTAGATGTCATTTTCCATCCCAAATCTATTGTAATTGCCTTGAGTCACCTCATTGATGAAAAGCACCAAGTCCATCACAATGGATCATCAGATTTGCAGAATTTTTCGCATATCTGTTGAACTTATATGTCTTCCTGTGAAAACTACTTTTTTCATATCTTTTGATAATGAGGAATGGCTTTATTTTTACATATTTGAATACATTCCTCCTATATCTTGAATGTGAGACCTTTATTGTAGAAACTTGCCATAAATAAAATTCCCCCCCTTTTATCTATTTCTATTCTGATTTTAACTTTACTGACTTTGTGAAAATTTTTTTAAGTTTTCCTATAATCAACATTGTTCATTTTATCTTCTATGATCCTTTTAATTTCTTACAAGTTATGAGAAATTGCATCAAGATGGGACTTTAATATTAAAAGATTATGAAAAATGTATGTGGTTCTGTTTATATTTCAGAAACATTTAAAGCATCTTGAATCCTGCTGGGGCTATGAGAAAGCATGCAGACCAGAGTCTCGGTTTGGTTATCCCATTTGTAGTTATGTGGATATGGGATGGTAAGTTTCTTGAACTTTTTTTTCCTTTTCTGTTTTTAAAATCTTGTATTTTCTTTCTTTTGTTATATCATTTCCTTAGATACCCAGCCATTCAATAATTGAGTATTTATTAAGTACCTATTATGTTTCAGAAACTTTGCTAGTAGATATTCAAGAGTGGCTGCAAAAGCTGTCCCACGTGTTAATAAATCTGTCTCCCTCTTTTCTCCTGCCTTTAGATAGAGACCTATAATCTTGGCTTCAGAGAGACTTCTCTATAGAAGATAAAACACTCTTTCTAAAGGGGAACATTAAGTATAAAAAAATTTTTTAAAAACATATTAAGTAAATGAAGTAGAACTGTACTAAATAATAGCTTGTTATCTTAGGTTCCAGGGTATAATTCTTTCATTTCTACTTTGGATTTTATTTTGAAGCCATGAATATTTGCTTAGGCTTGATTTTTATTTTCATGATTGTTATTGGATAGCTTTTAACTTTGGAAATTAGAAAAGTAAATATTAATTATTTTTTTAAAAAAGGATAAATATTCTCAACTTTTAAAAAATATTAGGACAAATACCATTGAATCAGCTCAGGAGATATTCTGGAAACAAGCAGATTTTGGTTATGCAAAGGAGCGCCTGCATGAATTACGGACCCTCTGTCAACCTATGGAAACAGTAAGTATTTTGGTCTTTAAAAAACCCTACATTTTTCTTCCTTTTAAAAACCATCTGAATTCCAGTTTTTTTAAGAAAAAAAAACATAGATAGTGTTGTGATATATATCATTATGATACAAAGAAGAATTTGTTAATATGGATATTTCTTTAATTTATATCAAAATCTCACACTAAAACTTCATCAATAGTTCTTTTCCATCCCACCTATTCAATAGCAATAGAGACAGCGTGTCATGGTTTACTCTTTGAGCCTATCTGGTTGCGATCTGTGGAAATGGAAGGGAATTCCTACATCCAGAACATAGATCCTTGAGGTATTGATGACATTGATAATGCTTTGGATTTAAGGTACTTTTTCCTTCTGGAGAATATGAAAACATTTAGATTTATCTTTATAATTTCCCTCTGAAATAATTTGAAAACAGTGATGTTTTCTTCCTTTTGCCAATGGCTATTAAATGGGTTAGCCAGAGTCATTGATTCATCAGCTTATATAGGTTGGGTCGTCCAGGTTTCCATATTTGTGAGGTAATATTTTAATCTTTTGATCCCAGTCTGGGGCTTGTACTCCCATCATCTCTCGAGAACCAAACCCTAGAGTTATAAAAAGAACCTTAATGGCCATCTAGTCCAACGTCCTCATTTCTACATATTAAAAAATGGAGCCTCAGAGAAATTAAATAATTAGCCCATGATGTCTCTCATTATCTTTTTGGGGGGGATTGTGAAATTTAAAAAAAATTGCCTAAACTAAATTAATTCAAATTATATGAAATTGTAAAACTCTACTTCCTCTCTCCCTCCAGCAGTTTGGATAGTTCAGTAGTAGTTCTCCTAAATGAATAATTATAGCACAAGACTGAGCTGACTTCGGCTCAGCCTGAGTTAGTGTTATGTTGATAATAGTGATGTTGCCATACTTTGGCCAGAGAGAGACTAGCAACAGATCTGTGGATGACCCTGGGAGATTTTTCAGCTTATTTTGAATGACATCTTCCAAAGTGATGGGTTAGATTTTATTTGTACCACCAAAATGGCACCATTAAAGAGTCTTTCTTCTATGGAAATTGGGGAGATGAATGTCATGAAAAACTTCAGAGTTGTGAATTTTTCCAGTGTGATTAGTAGGATTTTAAAAATATATTTGTTGATAGCTTGGATTTATTCCTGTGAAACTGCTTTTGCATGTCCTTTGATACTGAGAAATGGCGCTTATTCTTGTGTATTGTTTATTCCTTCAGGGTGATTCCTGGCTACTTTGTTCACGCTACCTTCAGTACTGTAGAGCATCAAACCTATACGTTGATCTAAGACAAGTGAAGAGAAATCACGACAGGTACTTTTATGGCTTATCTAAGTCCTGATGGACTCAATAAGCCAATCCATAAACATTTATTAAGTACCTACTACATTTATTCTAGGCCCTATGCTAAATTCTGAGGATGCAAAATGTGGTGCAAAGCTGTCCTTTCCCTCAAGGAGCTTACAGTCTAATCAGAGAGAAAACAAGCAAACAAATATATGCAATGAAAGTTATATATATATAGGATAAATTGAAATAATACGTTGTCCCTTCCATATCTTGGGGCTTAGAGGTATGATGCCTCCATTATCTGGAAAAACCATGTAAAATATTTTGGTTCTCTCTTCATACCAGAGAAGAAATCTGAATTTTTTCTTTTTATTTTATGGAGTGTTTACAGAACCTTACTGTAAATTTGGGTTGATATTATATGGTAGTGTACAAATATTCATGCATTTCTAAGTTTCTAAGTTATTGTCAATTAACCCCCACGTGCCTTGAGTAGCTCTTTAATATTGCAAATTGAAGAGCAATTGCTCATCTCCATTGTTAGAGAAAACTTTCTCACCAGGATTTCCCTATATCAAGGAAATCACAACTTGGACCGAAAGAAATCAATTTAAATGTTGTATTCCTCTAGTGTAAGTTTCGAGTGTTATTTGTGTTTGTGTTCCCAAAACTTAGTGTAGGTGTTGTATCTGCTAAGGGCTTAATAGTGCTTGTTGGATGGAACTGAATGTGTATATTTTGGTAGTCTATGTGTTAAACCATAGCAGAAGCTTCTGGGAATTAACTTGATGTTTGTTGGTTGTGAAACAGATTTAAGGAAAACTTCCTACAGAAAGGTGACATAGGAGGTCATTGTAAACTTGATGTTCGTGCATTGATATCTGAAGGTCAGCGGAAAAGCCCTCTACAATCTTGGTAAGATTAAAAAAAGTTTTTTCTCCCTATGGATATATATCTTTGACAGATATGGGTGGATTATTTATCTAATCCATCTATCTAGTTTATCTATCTATCTCTCCATCTGTCTATTCATCTATCCATCCATCCATCTATCCATCCATCCATGTATTCTGTCTGTCTTTCTGTCTAATCTATCTATCCATCCGTCACCTATTTATCATCTATCCATCATCCATTCATCTATCCATCTGTCTATTTATCTAATTTATCTGTCTGTTCATCTATCTCTCCATCTGAATGTCCATTTATCTATCTACTGTCTATCCATCCATCTCTTCATTTGTATATATGCCTGTCAATCTGTCTATCTAGTTAACTATCTATCTACCTACCTCTCTACTCCCCCATATCAATGAGATCACAGGTCCCTTTGAGTGCTGGAAAATAGAAAAGACTAGGAATTGGGCCTGTGATTATGTGACTATAGGGATACATCCCTATGTATGTTTTCAGATGAGGAAATTCTTTGCAACTCCTTCTTTGCAACTCATAGCCTGAGAGAGTTGCCTAGAACATGGAGAGGTTAAGGGCCTCCCCAGGGTCACACAGCTGATACATGTCAAGGTCAGGACTTGAACTGAGCTCTTCCTAGAGCTGAGACTAGCTTTTTCTCTAAATTGTTTTCTATCCATGTTGACATATCCTAAGATTTTAGTGTGGTACTTTAAAGGAGGAAAATATCAATATATTTCCAGAGAAGACAGAGTTGGACTTATATATAATACCCCAAAACGTATATTTATTGGGAATCTAAGTTGTATGAATATCTTCAATGACATTTAATTGGTCATAAATACCAAGGGGGAATGGATGACTGTTTATCAATTATGTTTCATCGGAGAATATCTGTGACTTCATACTTTGACAGTGATGGGAGGGATATACAGAATGATAGAATCTCAGAGCTGAAAGAACCTCAGGGACCATGGAAACCAACTTGTAGCTGGATGGGAATCCTCCCTACAAGGTCCCAAATGAGTGGTCATTTAGTTTTTACTTCATGATTTCTTGTGAGGGGGAAACTCAAGGCAGTTCATTTGGCTTTTTGAAAGCTTGGATGATTAGGAAAATTATTCTGTCATGGAGCCATAAAACCTGAGGCTGAAGAAATTCTGTAACTGAGTGATGAGTTTCAGTCTCTAGGGATAATATGAATGCAGCAGTAGTACCTGTTTATAATATTGATCTTGGAATAAAAATAATAACATCTGTATGTGGCAAACCATGATATAAGTGTTTTCTACTATTTATAATCACTGTGTTTGGGAACACAGTTTGATTCATGGTGTATATGAAGCAGTGGAAAGCAAGCTGGATGCAGAGGAAAAGACACCTCTGCTATTTAGTACTTTTGTGACCTTGGACAAGCCATTGTTTCTGGAAAGGTGTTAATCTCTGACAGGTCTACTCCACTCACTATTCCTGCCACTTTCTGAACCAAAGAACTCTTTAGCTGCTATTCTCCTTATGTATAATTTTTCCTTATAATGATATGTTATAACATGAGGCAATATTTTGTAACAGTACATACAGTATGATATAATGTAATTTAATATAGCATATGACATAATATAGTATAACATGACATGATACAATATGATTTTTACCCTTTTTATAATATAAGAAATAGATATTTATGTATATAACATTTATATATTTATAACATAACATAATAAATATAGTATAATATAATATAATGTAATATAAGCTTGTTGAGGTCAGTATCTGCTTTTGCTTTGTGTTTATGCCTAAGGCACACAATAAGTACTTAATAAAATTTTTTAATTCATTCATTTTAGTCATTTATTGCTTAAAGTCACCTAGTTAGGTATCTGAGGCAGGTTTTGAGCCTATCTTTCTCACTTCAAATCCTGTACTATATTCACTAAGGCACATTCATTTTTCTTTTACCTTTGACTCTGGGGGAAACTTCCCTGATTCTTTATGCTACAGAGTATTTAGTCTTGAGTAGCTTAAATCTTTAGTTTTACAAATAATATTACATCAGAATATAACTCACTGGTTATCTCAGCAGCTGTTTGAGAAGAATATCATCATTGCTCATTTTAGGTTTGCTGAACTACAAACGTACACAGAGCTAAGCTTCAAACCTATCGAAGATGGCAAGTGTGATGTTGTGATAGAAAAGCCAACTTACTTCATGAAATTAGATGCAGGTAATGGAGGGCTTGTCTGTCTGCTCCTTTTGCAGCCGTCTGAGCTGCTCTGTGGGGCGTTCCTCATTGTTAACAGTGAAGATGCTGTATATTTACTAGTAGTCACAGATGACAATTTCCTTTGGCCATCAGGGTGGAAATTCGGTATTACTTGGGAGTGGAAATTGAACTTGGGTGGTGAGAGGAGCAGTGAGTTTCTTTTCAGTCTTTCCTAACTAAATGAAAGTAGGCTATGTCTCTGGGGAAGGAATTTAACTGGTGAGAATTTCTCTTTTCTCTGTCATATCTTATAAGGAAGATTCTTCAAAGTGACATAGCTGTCCCATGTTCTTCTTTTGATTATGCTTTGTGAAAACTAATTTCATTAAAAGTCATTTTCATACTCAGGGTAGAAAAATACTTTTAAAAACCTTTTCAAGGTGAGTTTTTTAATTTAGGTGTGTGTGTGTGTGTGTGTGTGTGTGTGTGTGTGTGTGTGATAGAGAGAGAGAGAGAGAGAGAGAGAGAGAGAGAATTTTAAAAAATAAAATGATTTTTTCCCATAAAGAGCTGTGTCTCTTGACTACAAACCTATTATTTTAATTTTTAAAATCATGGCCTACTTCTCAGGTTGAGAGGCTATAATACATTATCTTCCTCATTATGAGAGGCAGATTACTCTGCTACACCTGATCAAAATTCATGAGAGGTTGGGCTTAAAGTGAAATATAGAGAACTTTCTGTCATGAATCTTTCAGAATTATCACAATTTATTGATAGTATTTTTAATGGGCCCCTCCTTTTGAAGACATAATTCTTATGTAAGAAAGTTTTGGATTCAGAACTCAGACAAGTTCAGGTGTTTGTTTTTTTTTAAAAGTAGGCATAGCAAATGGAAATGAATTGATCAAGATTCAGTAAAAAAAGCAAATTAAAAATAGGCAAGAAAAACAGTCTATGAAAGAACTGATGCCACAGTGAACATTTGAAATTTATGTGCACACTGATAAAAATATGCCAAGTAAAAGCAAGATGCTAGCATGGAGATGTACTTCACCAGATTCCTAATAATTAAGGTCAAAACCAGGGCAGAACAGTTAGGGCTTTGCTCTAGGACACTGAAATTTAGAGGGTATTGATAGCCTTTTCACTTCTTCCTCACAGAAACAATTGCACTTAGTACCCCATTAGAGAGGATAATTAATTAAAAGAGGAAGTTACTAGATGACTCATTCCCTCCCTGCCTCACCCCTCCATCCTGTTAGTTTCTTTGTGACCTGTTTACTTCCAGGTATGAGATGGGGAGGAGGTGCTCCTCCTTTCCCTCACCTGTTCCATTCTCCCTCCCTCTCCCACAAAGATCTGGTTATGGCTTTAATGCTATATATGAATCATGATTGCCACTTGTCTTTTTTTTCTTTTTTTTACTTTGGGTTATGATTTTGAACATCTTTAAGTATAAGACTTATTATATTACAAAATCTTCAAAGGGAGAAGGGCCTATGTTTTCTTTTTTCTTCCTTTTTGTCCACTTTCTAGAACATCTAATAAAGTTTGGGACCACTAAAGGGCCTTGAGAAATATTGTTGACATACTAAATGATGAATGAATGGATGAAAAAGCACCAATTAAGCACGTACTATTTACCAGGAACTAAGTTTTTGGAATACAAAAACACAAGTTCCATTCGCTGGGCTCAAGGAACTTACATTTTAATAGATAATATTTATATGACTATATTTACAGATATTTATATTATATGTGAAGACTCTTTGGGCAGTCTAGTAAAACCTATGAAATGTGTATTTCATAAAGTGTATGAAATATAATACATAGGATTAAAATTACTATGAAATGGAATTCAAAAATATATACATATATTTTAGAGTTCATTGAAATCTAGCTTCAGATACTTAGGAGCTGTATGGTCTTGTAAAATTTATGTAAACTCCACAAATCTTGTTTTTCTTATCTATAGAATGGGGATAGTTTAGCATAGGATTCTTGTGGTGATCAAATGAGTCAACATATGTAAAGCACTATATAAATGTAGGCTCTTATTATTGGGATAAGAAGCCACATTGAATTAATTTCAAGAAAAGAGTTACTCCCTAATTGGTATGGAGTTAATCTGGTATCTGGAAAGTGTTTGTTTTTGTCTTTGGACCTGTAATTTCATTGTTCTAGGGAACTCTTTCTGCCAAGTCCAGTTTACACTTGAAAGGGTTACGTAATCCATATATATATATATATATATATATATATATATATATATATATATATATATATATATATATATATATATAAAATGTTAAAGATAGGATTTATGCCCAAGTCTTCCTGACTTTGTGGCTGGATCTCTAATCACTACCCACACTGCCTCTCATTTGGACAGTATGAACATATATCCTTTGTGAAAATCCAATAAATCTGTATCTGAGAGAGTATAATGAGAAGAACTGATTATTTTTGTGATTGCCGTTTGTTTCACTAAAGGAATAAAACAATAATGCTTTATGTTTTTAGGTGTTAAAAGGCACAGAATTTCATTTTATATTCAACATTTGTCTCCCTTAAAATATGTATTTTTGAAGTGCTAATCTTTAGGGTTCAATTTAATCTTACAGTATTCTACGACAGTTAATTAGGTGCCTACTTATAGAAAGAGGAGAACATGGATATGCACTTTAAAAATGCAGGCAGTAACCAAGTAACCTTTATCAAATCCTCAGTGTACCAACCCAACCCTCTACTCCCCTACCCCAATACCTAGTGTATCTCCCTTTATCACTTGCCTTTCAAAGATGGAAATACCTCCCTCTGAAGGGGCAGAAGGAGAGAGTTTCTTCTATCTTGAATTGCAACTTGTTAGGGATTTCCCCAATGAAGCAGTATTCTAAACCAGCATTTCTTAAATTTTTTCACCCAAGAAATTTTTATCTGACTCTAGGAGTATAGGCATATAAAATAGGTATAAAATCAAATATTTACTGATAATAAATAATAAAGAAATTTATTTTAAAACCATTTTTTGGTATGCATATAATTTCACCATTATTAAAAATGAAACTACTTTGTATACTAATAAGGTAGCTATGCTTGTTTATTTTTACATAAAAAATTAAATCTTGGGGCAGCTAGGTGGCTCAGTGGATAGAGCACCAGCCCTAAAGTCAGGAGGACCTGAGTTCAGATCTGGACTCAGACACTTTATATTTCCTAGTTGTGTGACCCTAGGCAGGTCACTTAACCCCAATTACCTCAGGCAAAAAAAAAATTAAACCTTTATTTAATACCTTTTACTGTTGGCAATTTTTTTTGATCACTCCAGCATTTAGTTACCTGCAGTTTGATAAACAGTAATCTGAATGGTAGTTTTGTTCTGTAGTACTGTTTATATTATAGTTCAGCTCCATTATGGATTAAATCAGTTTAATTTCATTCACTGATTTTGAGTTGGAAGAGGTTTTAAAAGTCCTTTAATCCCACTCTATTTGATCCCATTTTAGGTGTGAAATAACTGAGATGAGAGAGGTCAGGTGAATTTGCAGAAATGGGATTTGAACCTGGGTCTTTTGCCTCCAAATTCACATTTCTTCTTGTGCATTGGGTAGAAACCCTAATTCCATTTGCCTATGGCACTTTTGGGTTCTGTGTATTTTTTTTTTTTTTTTTTTTAATCAGTAAGTCAACAAATGCCAGATGCTGTCCTATGTGCTAGAAATAGAGAAGTTTAAAAAAAAAAAAAAAAAAAAGCCAGATGCTGCCCTAGGTGCTGAGAAGAGACAGAAAAACCCAGTCAACAAATGTCAGGCGCTGTCCTAGGTACTGAGAAGAGATAGAGGCAAAACCCAATTTTAAGGAACTCACAGTTGAATGATAACATGTAAGCAACCAAATATGAATAAGGTATAGAGGAGATAAATTGGGGGTATTCTCAGAGGAAAGGCCCTGAGACATGAAGGAAGGCTTTTTTGCAGAAGATGGGACCTAAGCTGAGATCTGCAGGAAACCAGGGGGTGAAAATGAGAAGAGACAATGATTCAGGCAATGAGGGACAATGAGGAAGAGAAATGCTTGAAGTCCAAAGATGGAGTATTGTACCTGAAGAACAGGAAGGACCCTGTGTCACTGGACTGTAGATTACTTGGAAAGGAGATTGTAATGACATGAAGGGACCAGTTTGTGCAGGCCTTTAAAAGCCAAATAGATTTTTGGTTTGATTTTGGAGACCATAGGAAGCCATTGGGGTTCAGTGAGTAGGATGGGGACACAGGTCTACCTACTTTTTGGGAAGAACAATTCCACAGCTGAATTCAGAGTTCAGAGAGGGAAGAGACTTGAGAAAGAGAGGCCAATGAACAGATCATTACATTATCCAAGTGCCAGGTAAGGAGGGCTAGCAACAGGGTTCTACAATGTCAGAGGTGAGAAAAGTCTTGTATCGGAGAAGGAAGCTTGTTATGAAGTTAGCAATAACAGAATAGCAGAGCTGCTCTGATGTGGGGGTGAGAGAGATTGGAGCTTACCTCATTATCTTTGATAAAGGCAGTGTGGTACAGCAGTGATTCGTATTCAAACTAGTCTGATCTTCATTGCCCGTGTGACCTAGGGCAAAGAAGAAGGCAAGAATTTTAAATTTTAAAAAAGGCAGGGAATGGAAGTGTTACTACAAGGAGAGGGTAGTGGCCAATGAACACACGCTCTAATAATTTTTGCACAAAGTCACTTTTCTGTTTTGGACCTCCATTTCCTTGTTTCTAGATGAGGACACTGGAGATGTTTTCTGTGATGTCTTCCAGTTGGAAATCTGTGAGGATCCTCTGAACATTTCGGAGTTCCACATCCTCAACTGTAAAACTAATGTTACTGGAGGTCCTTTAGAGCTTGATTCTTGATCCTTGATTCTTTTTGGTTAATGATAGGTTTCTTTTCTTCAATACCAGGTGTTAACATGTATCACCACTTCTGTGATTTTATCAATCTCTACATTACTCAGCACGTTAACAATTCCTTCAGTACAGATGTCAACATCATCATGTGGGATACTGTGAGTAAGAATATCCTGTGTCCAAAGGCATTACTTCCTTCACTTGTCTCTTCCTTTCTCTCCCTCCCTGTCTTCCTCCTCTCTCACTCATTCTACCCCTCCTTCCTTTCTCTTTCTCCATTCTTCTTTTTCATTCTCTCCTGTTTCTCTGATTCTTTTCCTCTTTCTCTCTCCCCGCTCTCTTCCTCCAACTTTTCTCTCTCCTTTGCTATTTTTCTCTCTTTTTCTTTTTCTCTTTTTCTTCCTTCCCTGTTTTCTTTCCCTCTCCCTACCCTAGTCTTTGTCTCTCCTCATCTCCCTTTCTATCATTTTCTCAGTGTGAATATAATGGATGCAAGTGGCTTCCAAGAGACACAAAGAAATCTGAACATTTGTCCTTCATGATTTACAGTGATAATGTTGAAGGTAGAGTATATTAAATTTAGACTCAAGACAAGGTTCTATCTTGGCTTTACCACTTATGCTGAAGACCTTAGGGGTATGAATCAGTTAATTTCTTCTCATTTATGATATAAAAAGGTGTATGGGGTAGATTCGAGAACCTCTAAGATATACTACAATTTGAAGTGTTATGGTGTTACTATTTTTTGGTGCAGATTGTATTGAAAAGATTATAGTCTTTCCATATGGCATAAAGTTGAGAATGGCCTTTTATTTGAGTAAATTTTATTGATTCCAGTCTTTTCTAGACACCTCAATTAATCAAACATTTCCTTGTAGCAAAGAAAAACAGGTAAACAAAAACCTGATGATAGTGACTGTTCCTGGCATTGGTTTCAATGCTCTCTTCCCATTCTCTCCCACCTTTCTACTGAGAGGAGGTCTCAGTATTTTGTTCTCTAGAGCCAAGGTGGATCATTAAAGTTATTCAGAGATCCCTTGACTTTGGGTATTGTTTTTGTCTATTATTATGGTCTTTTAGCACTGTGCTTGGCACATAATAGGTGCTTAATAAATGTTTATTGGTTATTGACTGATTATTATTCCTCTGGTTCTGCTTTTTTTGCTCTGTATCCATTCAAATAGGTTGAAAGATTCTTTCTGGGTTGCTTCTGTTGACTTTCTTTGTGTGTGGGTTGATCTCTTCTGGTCCTAAATAATTCTGATTAGATTATGACAAATTAAATGGCTTTTTCCAACTCTCTTTCTGATACTTATTCATGCAGGATCACTCATGCATGGCCTCAGAATGACTTAAATCTAATGGTTTTATTTTTTCCAGACTTCAACATCTCTAATCTCTTTGCAATATGTGACCCAATTGACCCTTTCCTTCTTGTTGCTTTTCCCCCAATGGCTTCCATGTCTGTTCTTTCATGGTTCTCTTCCTACCCCTTCATCTCTTCTGCTGGCTTCTCCTCTTATATCTTCTCTTTAAGTGTAGGCAGTAGGACCTTTAAAAAATGCTTCAGAGACCTTTATTTCCCCATCCCTCCACTATTTTGCTCCTTTTTCCTCTCCCTAAAATTGGAAAAACAAGCCCTTGTAGCAAATAATACATAGTCAAAGAAAACACATGCTCACAATAATTCTGTCTAAAACCTATTCAGCACTGTAATCAACTATTTGAATGAAGATACAGAAAGAATCTTTAGGACATTTTTAGGTGACTCAAAACTTGGAGAATGACTCAAAACTGGGAGAGTTTATATACTCTCACATGGTTGGAGTTTGAGTTATTTTTACCAAAATGCAAAGTGTTGCACTTGGGTTCCAAAAATTGAAAGCTCAACTATTCAATGTGGGAGAACTGTCTTAAGAATAGGATCTAGGGATCTTAACAGATGAGCCAAGTAACTTGTCTTTCTTCTATGAAGGTCCTTAGTGCAATACTTTCTGGATGGCCCAAATTTCACAGGGTAGGACTTCTCATGTCACATTTAAAAAATAGTAACAAATAATTTTCTGTGTCATTCTCATGGAATATCGGTTTTCTCCCATGAAAATGGAGTAAATGTTAATAGCTATTAGCAAATTTTACATAGGTTCTCAAAAATACTTTTACATACATTATCTCATTTGATCCTCAAAACAATCCTGCTACATTATTCCCATTTTACAGATGAGAAAATTGAGGCTGAAAGAAATTAATTGAGACAATTAGTAATTATCTGAGACAGCATTCAAACTTGGGACTCGTCCCTCACTCACTCTTAACATTCTGTCAATCACTCAGTAAACATTTTGTGCATTTATAGAGTGCAGGAAAAGTTGCAAAGTGTGTAACATCTGTTATTTTTTTGATATTATCAACAATTAGGGGCTATTTTTTCCCCCTAAGGCCACACATCTAGTAACTCTGTGAGGCTAGATTTGAACTCTTGTCTTATTTCCAATTTCTGCATCCTCGCCATTTGACACTTAGAGAAGAAGACATTGGTTCCAAAGGGAACCAGAAGAAGCCTTTTGTAGAAGGAAGCTTTGCAACTGACTTATAAAGGAAGCCACAGATTATTAAAGGCTGAGATGAGATGGGAAATGATTTCAGACATGGGAGCAGCAAATGCAAGTCCACAGAGATGGGAGATTTGATGGGTCATGTGTGAGGAGAAGTAGAGACGGTGTCATTCATGTTGGGGAAGAAAGGGAGGAAGGGACCAAGTTTTGAAGAACTTTAAATATTAAGCAAAGGAATTTCTGTCTCATCCTTAGGGAAATAGAGGCAACAAAATGGGCAAAGTACCAGACTTGGAGTCAGGTGGACTCATCTTCCTGAGTTCAAATTTAGCCTCAGACACTTACTATCTATGTTACCCTGGGCAAGTCAGTTAACCCTGTTTGCCTCAGTTTCTTCATGTGTAAAATGAACTGGAGAAAGAAATTGCAAACCACACCACTATTTTTGCCAAAAAAACCCCAAGTGGATCACAAACAGTCAGTTATGACTGAAATGACTGAACAATAACAACAGCAAAAGTGGTAATAAAGGGAGTAATAAAAAGAAGTGGTAAAGTTTATTGTGTAGGGAGATGGCATGAGCAGATCTATACTTTAGGAAAGTCCTTTTGGCATCTGAATGCAGGCTGCATTAATGACAGGCAAAAAAACCAAAATGTCACGAGTCTATAAACAAAAAAAATTCCATAATATCATTTGTTTATTTCTTCATAGTAGAAGACTTAAATTTGGTGGAGAAAGGGCAAAAAAGTATCCAGAGGAAGATCTTACTGAATTATACATCAAGTCTTTGAAAAAAAGATGAATCAGAACTACTCTTTCATTATTAAATTTCCCTTCCACATGTACCTGATTTTGTTTAAAGGAAGGGTCTTTTCTAATTGTACCTCATTCATTATTGAGCCTTGGCAGTGAGATGTTTCCCTTTAGGTGATATAATGAAGAACCTTTCTTCAGAACTCATGATAGAGACTTGGAAAGGAAAATTTTTTTTTATTCATTTCATCGAACAAAACTCAATGACTTTGACAGGACTGAGACATCTGCCCCAGATATACACCAAGATATAGAATTGCTGTCATATTGACTGAAGCTTATAATTCAATATATAAATGAAACAAGTTCTTTTCTCTCGGCAGATATTTTTATATGGTATTGCTTACAATGATTTTATAAGGAATTAGGCAGGTTACCCATCAATCATTGATGAG
Organism: Sminthopsis crassicaudata; assembly: GCF_048593235.1. Lineage (NCBI taxonomy): Eukaryota > Metazoa > Chordata > Mammalia > Dasyuromorphia > Dasyuridae > Sminthopsis > Sminthopsis crassicaudata. The sequence goes on from NC_133617.1 coordinate 725,695,014, forward strand.
GTTAATATCACAGACTTCATATAGGTTGTATCTATGCCATTACAGTATTTCAATGACCCATTATGGGATTTTCTTATTATGAGATTCCTTTTCTAAAAGTGAGGGAATTAGCTAAATTACCCATCAATCATTGATGAGGTTAATATCGCAGATTTCATATAGGTTATATTTATGACATTACAGTGTTTATTGACGTGTGGGATTCTTTTAGTGTGGGATTCTTTTAGTATGGGATTTCTTTTCTAAAAGTAAGGAAATTAAGCAAGTTACCCATCAATCTTTGATGAGGTTAATATCACAGACTTTGTATAGGTTGCATTTATGATATTACAGTGTTTTGGTGACTTGTAGAAATCTCTTACTGGTAAATTCTTTATGGTGTCTAGAACCCACACACAAAATTATACACAAATAATCGATAACAACAATATGAAGACTGGCATTTTTGGAATAAAAGCCAGTGTTGATAATGGCCAAAGGTCTGGCCTCAGAGTTAGAAAGCTGTCTCTTACACATGTTGGCTCTTTGACCTTGGGCACGTCACTTAATCTCTCAGTTTCGGCCAACTTTCTGATTTGTGGTTCAGGGACTGCTTTTCATTGACAGAAAGGGTCTTGTCAAAAAGAGTTACCTATGCTAATGAATAAGTCCAACTCAGGAAAAAAGGCATTTTGCAATTCAAAGCCCTTTACACAACACCCCTTTTATCATTTTATTTGAACCTCACAAGAGCCTGTGAAGTGGTTACCCAGATACCATTATCCCTAGTTTACTGATGAGAAAACTGAGATTCAGAGAAATTAAATAATTTTGCCCACAGTCACACTGTTATTAAGAGACAGGATTTGAACCCTCATTCCCTGATTCCAAAGCCATCTTGCTTTCTTTCAATTATATTTCAATTCATGAAGCTGTTCCCAGCCCCATTAGCCCTTGTTACCATCAAAGCTCCTGGTTCTACTTTGTATTTTGTATCTCTTCTCTGCAGATAGTCACAAGTGTATATGTTGTCTCTTCTATTAGAATATAAGCTCTTTCCTTGTCATTGTAGCCCCAGTGCCAAGCAAAAAGCCTGATATTTAATAGATGCTTATTGGATGTTTGATTCTGAATCACAGGGAAAACAAAGGACAAGACAGAATATCATGAAAATTTCCCAAATGGGCTTGGTGGGAAAAGTGATATGTAGTAGGCTGAGGAGGCTACTTTTGTTACCGATATATTACTTCTGATATGATTCACTAGGCAAAGACACTTTCTCAGGTCTTTTATTTTTATCTTGAGTATCAGTATCCACAGTGAAAAAATGATCAGTCTTTTGGTTAAGTGTTTTAACTAGCTATTCCTTTATATATCCTTGACTACTTTAGATCACCAAATGGAGCATGTTGAATACCTGGACAACCACTTATGCACTCTCTTTGAAAACTCCAAATTTCCCTCCAGATTCCAAATTCCTCTGTTACAATTATGTGTGCATGTTTGTTTTTATTTGTGCATTTTCAGAGCTCCTATGGATATGGGGATCTATTCAGTGAGACTTGGAAGGCATTCACCGACTATGATGTCATCCATCTGAAAGTATATGATTCAAAAACGGTACTGAAAACTTTATATAGATATGTGTCATGGGCACATGGTTTCCCTGTGAAATAAGGGAACATCTTTGGTATAGATTTCTAGTTTATCATTATAATTTTAAAAATAGAATGTTGCCACTCATTGACAATTGAAAAGTGTGTCTTTTAGAAAGTCAGTTTTTTATAATGTTATAACATTCACTTTCACAGAAATATGAAAAAGTGCCTCCACTCCCCCGTTCCTATTCTTTTGCAGAACTGGGCAACATTGTTTTTTAATTTTGATTAGTTTGATTGAATTAAATTGATCGATTAGAATTGAATTAGAATTGATTGGTTAGTTTCATTGAATTTTTTTCTCTTCCCATTTGAACAAAAATTCTTTGATAGAAAGAATAACTCTTTAGGTATGGTAAGGGAAGAGATACAGTAGAAAATGTAGATGATGAAAGAGCAAATTTTTTTAATAATCCAAAATACTGGGGGAGCAACAAACTTGGGAGACAGAGAAATGCAAAGGAAAGAAAGCTAAATTTGGAGTAAGGTCATAGATTCAGATCCTAGTATTGCTATTTGCCACAAGCTCATATATAACCTTGCACAAATCATTAATCTCTCTCTTGACTCAAATTCTCAGGGAAGGAGTAGAACTAGATAATCTCTAAGATTTATTTAAGCTCTAAGTCTATGATCTTCTGCTCCTTTAGGATATGATCCTAATTTCTCTTATATAAATGTTTACATATATTTATGTCATATAGAGATATATCTACACATATGTATATATATGCATATTGTGCATATATGTATCGTTATATGTATATATGTGTGTATATATGCACACAGATATAGAATATACACAATGCACATACATATACATTATGTTTAATAAAATGGTAATACAGTCTAACATAGTACTGATTTGTAGTTTTCTAACTTACTATGTGACATTAAGGCTTGCATCACTTTTAAACTTTTTCCTCCAGGTATGTTTCAAGGAAGCTGTCTTTTCCTTACTTCCCCGAATGAGATACGGATTGTTTTACAACACTCCATTGGTAATAACCACTGAATAACTGGGTATACAAATCTATATTGTAGGGACTTGGTTATTTGAGATGTAGATTATGGACCAATAAAAACAGCTTTTGGGAATGGGATTGTGCTTGGGTGTGACAGCTATAACTTTGATTTTAGATCTCTGGCTGCCAAAATACGGGGTTATTTCGAGCATTTTCCCAGCATGTGTTGTACAGACTGAACATCACATGGGATGGACCACAGGTAATCTTTATGTTGTCTGTCTTAAGCTTGACCTTTCCCCTCAATGCAAGTTAAAACAAATAAACAGGAGAAGGAAAAGGAGAAGAAGAAGGAGAAAGAGGAGAGAGAGCGAGGGCAAGGGAGAAAGGAAAAGTGAGAAGGATCTATTTATACTTTTTTTTCCCCCTCCTTATCTAAGAGGGTCGGATTTCCTTAAGTCAGACTCTTATGATTCTGTAGAATGATGAGTCTTCAAACATGTATCTTGGAGAGAAGAAAGCAAATTCTTCCCCAGTTGTCCCCCATCACTTCTTTGCCTGTTGACTAAGCTAAATAAAAGAGATAGAAGCAGTGAAAAGGAAGAAAGATTATAAGCTTCTGTTAGAATGTAAGCTTCTTGAGGACAGAGCAGTTTTGATTTTACCTTTGCACTTGTACTGTCTGCACATACACTAGTTAGTCCTAAGTGCTTATGGAATGGACATGCTTTATCCCTTGACTATGATGGTTGTGCTTTGTGGTCACTATGAGACTTGGTTGGCTAATGATCCAGATGAAAAGAATGCTTAGAGAATCCTAATCAAAAGAATTTTCCAAATTGTACTCAATTTAGTGAGTTTACTGAGTGCAGTCGGCAAGTTATTGCTTGGTATGCTCCCAAAGTTTTAGATACTAAAAATTAAAATCACACTAGTGCTTTTGGAATAATCTTTTTATTTAGTCAGTATTACAGCATAATTTGCCTTTTTTATTTGAATGCAGGATGGAAAAATCCGTGTCACTATCCTTGCCCGCAGTACAGAATATCGGAAGATATTAAACCAGAACGAGGTTGGTTTTTGCTGAATATTTTGATTACTGTCACATTGAATTTGCTTTGTAGTTCTTTTTAGTATTAAAGAAGTTTTCATCTGAATCAATAGCTTCTTACAAGCATACAAAAGTGGGGGTTGGACTTGGAGTCAAGAATATCTGAATTTAAATCCAAGCTCAGACCCTTACTAATTTTGTAATCCTGGACAAATCACTTTACCCCTCTATTTCAATTTCCTCATCTATAAAATGGAAATCATAACAACAGCTACTGTATTCATGAATTTCAATTTCCTACCCAAGACCTGAGGAAGTAAACCTTTTGGGGATCAGTTTTCTTTTTCTTTCTTTCTTTTTTTTTTTAATTTTAATATAAGTCAAATATCACATGATTCTTTCACAGAAAAACATAGAAACTATGTATGTTTCTCTGCTTTTTCTTTGTGAGAACCAATGTACAGTTATCCACTACTACAAACATAAACTTTGCATCATCATTGTTTTTCTTGATTTTGACAGACTTGGTTTCTCTCACTGACTGTTAGCAGGAAATCTTTGATTTCCTCAATTTTTTTAAGGAATGGAGTTATTAATGGGAGGAGGCATCAGGTGGCTTGTGCCAGCAAGTTTCCTGCTTACAGTGAGCAAGATACTCACCAAGTATAGTTTTTCAATGTTTCAATTGTTTTAAGAATAATCAACTTTATTTTTAAAGTACCCCATTAAAAAGAAGCATTTTTCCAAAATTATGTGATGATATAATGATAGGGCACAAGACAATTATATATTATTATGAAACATGTTGGCTTTTGTATGTGTGTGCCAAAATATATATATATTTTAAAATTAGTTTTATAATTATAACATTTTTTTGACAGTACATATGTGTAGGTAAAATTTTTTTTTTTTTACATTATCCCTTGCACTCCCCTCCGCTCCGAATTTTTCCCCTTCCTCCCTCCACCCCCTCCCCCAGATGGCAGGCATTCCCATACATATTAAATATTTTATAGTATATCCTAGGTACAATACATATGTGCAGAACCGAATTTTTTTGTTGTTGTTGTTGCAAAGGAAGAATTGTATTCAGAAGGTAAAAATAACCTTGGGAGAAAAACAAAAAAAAACCAATGCTCTCAGTTTACATTCATTTCCCAGTGTTCTTTTTCTGGATGTAGCTGATTCTGCCCATCATTGATCAATTGGAACTGGATTAGCTCTTCTCTATATTGAAGATTTCCACTTCCATCAGAATACATCCTCATATAGTATTATTGTTGAAGTGTATAATGATCTCCTAGTTCTGCTCATTTCACTCAGCATCAGTTCATGTAAGTCTCTCCAAGCCTTTATGAATTCATCCTGTTGGTCATTTCTTACAGAGCAATAATATTCCATAACCTTCACATACCATAATTTACCCAACCATTCTCCAATTGATGGACATCCATTGATCTTCCAGTTTCTAGCCACTATGAAAAGAGCTACCACAAACATTTTGTCATATTACAGGTCCCTTTCTTGGGGATCAATTTTCATGCAAATAATCTCAGAGAAGCCATTTGGCTGAGAACTAGCCTTGGAATCCAGATTTGTAGTCAAATCCTGCATCTCCCAAATATTGCTTGAGTGAGCCTCACCTCAGACAGCTCAGGACCATACATGAAAGAGAAATAGTGATATAGTTCTAGAATTAGAGATCATTTCAGAGATTACCCAGCCTAGTCCTCTCCCCATTGCCTGCCCAGATACATTAAGGATTTATTGAAGGCCACACAGCTTAGTGAGCATCAGAGGCAGAACTTGAACCTTGCTCCTCTGACTGCAAAGCCTCTAGGCTTCCTCTAGGATTGTTGGAAGTTGATCATAAAAGGGCATTGCTCACGAAAAGCAACAACAAATAGCAACGGACTAGCCTGGAGCTGAGAGCTGTTATTCTGCTTTAGATTTGTACATGATAGATAATACAGGAGAAGGAGTCTGGTGCATTTGGGAGGACACTAATTTTTTAGACTGATTTTTTTTTCAAATAATAAAAATCTGTTGTCTCTATCTCATCTTCATCTCCATTAGAAAGAAAAATAAAAATAAAGTCCTTTTAAATACTAAGCATAGCTAAGTCAAATTAATTCTTGAATTGGCTATGTCTGAGAAATATGACTCGGTCTGCACTCTGAACCCATCACCTGTTTGTCAAGAGGCCTTTAATCGTGGGTCCCCTGGAATTGTCGTGGGTCATTTCACTGATTCATTTAAAAATTTTTTTTTTTTTTTTGCTGAGGCAATTGGGGTTAAGTGACTTGCCTAGAGTCACAAGCTAGAAAGTGTCTGAAATCAGATTTGAACTCAGGTCCTACTGACTTCAGGGCTGGTGCTCTATCCACTTTGCCACCTAGCTGCCCCCATTTCAAAATTGTTTTAATGCAATGTTTTTTATCATAGCTTAAGTTATTCTTTTGGTTCTGCCGATGTCATTTTCTATCAGTCTGTTTTGGGAGACTCACTGTGTGGAGGATGGGTCTAAGTCCCATAATGAGAAGAAAAAGTGGGGTAGAACTCTTGGAGGGATGTCTGGTCTGGTCTGGTCTGCAGGCCTCTTCCATGGGTGTCGGCTCATGTGCCCTGTGTAACATCAGAGTGAAGAGTGGAGCTGCCTTTTATGAGAGCCTGAAGCACAGTGGGCCTCTAGAATGATGCTCAGAGTATTTCTTCTCTGAGGGACACATGCCAAATGTTGTTGATGACTACCATCTCATAGACCATGAGCTGTCGAGAGGGATGCGAGAAAGGGTATCATCAAAAAGCAGAATAGCAAGATCAACTTCCCAACAGCAGATGTGCGGACTTTGGGGATGCAAAGGGGCCCTTGTCTTAGGTCAGCTCATAAGCTAGTTTGGAGGGTTTGGAGGAAACATCAGGCTTTGGGATGAAGATAGAAAGCTTGATATTGTGCCCAAAAAACAATAGATCTTGGATTAAGCTTTTTTTCCCCCCTCATATTTTATAATTATATAGCCCTCCTTTTCTTCCTAACCAATGGACCATTCCTTGATATAATAAAATAGAAGATAAGATTGTTGGATTTGAGTTAAAGGTTTGGGTTTGGATTCTAACTCCGGCTATCGCTACTTCTATGATCTTGGGCAGTCTCTTTAGGCCTTGAAATCCTAATCTAGAAATGAAAGCTTCTAAAACTAGTATCTGCGAGTTTATTTTACTGATAGCTTTGTTTTTGTTTATGTCTCACTTTTTGTGACCCCATTTGGGGTTTTCTTGGCAAAGCTACTGGAATGTTTGCCATTTCCTTGTCTGGTTTATTTTCCATATAAGGAAACTGAGGCAAACAGGGTTAAGTGACTTGCCCAGAGTCACACAGCTAATAAGTGTCTGAGGCTGGATTTGAGATCAGATCTTTCTGACTTCAGACTTGGTGCTCTGTTCACTGCATTACCTAATTGCCCATTATGATAACTCTTTTTGCATAATTTTTTTCCTTCATAATCCTATAGATCTTATTTTTATAAATTTAAACTATTAATTTGAGAAAAGGTTCATAACACACAAAAAGACTAAGATTGGACTAGTTTCCTTCCATCTCTAATTCTTGATCTTATCATCCATGATCTCTCATTTTGTAAACACAGTTCAGTGAGACTACCCAACATATCAAGGCCAATCTGACAATATCAACAATGTTTCATCCACAGACTTAGGGCACTGAGGTTTTCAGGGGCATTCTTCCCTATCTTCAGTTTATGGATGGAATTTTCTGTTTCTGTTACTGATTTTATTCCAAATATGTAGTCACCATATTCCTTTTAAGGTATAGACTTTATAAAGAGCTAGCTGATAGGCACCAAAGAAATGATTTTCTTTCATAATTGGATTTGTAAACTAATGATAAAGCCCACATGCATTAATCAAGCTATTTTTAATGAAATAACATCATTCCTCAAGGGAAAGGATACATGTTTAATGACAGCCTTTGTGGAATTATTGGAAATTAGGATTGTAGGGCTATAGTTGGAAGGGACCCCAAAAGTTCTATAGGCCAATCTCCTTATTTTACAGATAGGAAAACTAAGACTCACTGAGACTAAGGGCTTCTTGAGGTTGTAGAAGTAAATGGAGTATGAGAATTTGAATTGAATCCATATCTCCAAGTTCAGCATGATTTTCAGGGAAATATTCTACTTTCCAAACAAGTACATTTTTAGTTGAATGCTCTATGGCTTAGCAGTTTTTTCTAAGTTGACATCTTTGATTTAAAACTTAAATCTGATTAATTCTCCTATGAGAAAATCAAATTCCCCTACTCATCTACATTTTCTGAGTTTAGGGGCATGATGATCCTGCAATGCGGAAAACCCATGTAAAAAATTTTGGCCCTTCATGCACAGAAAAGAAGTTTGATCCCCCCCCATTTTTATGGGGTGCTTACGGTACCATCTTGTACAATTTGGGTTAAGTGTTTGGTCATATATGCATATTTTTTACACATTTCTGAGTTTCTAAACTTTTTCTGTCATCTGCCAATGATTACATGTTATCTGTGGCTTCTATAAGTCCCCTCTCCCCAATTCTCATATAATTTCTTATGCTGACCTGACTGTGATGAAGAAAATTGAAATGTGGAAGGAATCAGTGTAAGTTCTCCTTTAGCTCTGATAGAAATGGAGCTGAGTAGGAAGGAAAACTTTCTTACGAGCATTTGGTGAGGGAGGAGAAATGATTTCTATCCCACTTTGTCATTGGTGCAATCCTGTAATATGTTACAGAAAACTTGCTCGATCAGGGCTTTTGTCTTTCACTATTACCAAATGGGAAGTGATTTATAAGTCAAGGCAACACAATTGTGGTTTTAGCAGGATGAAACCCAGTGACCTCTTTTTGTTAATGGATTAAATGTTTCAGTCTAAAAAGCATTCAGAGGGTTTCCCCAACAAAAAATGACCTTGGCTTGCATATTCAGATGACAGGCTAACATTTCTAGTTCTGGGGAAAGGCTCACTTGTCGCTGTTAAGGCCGTAGCATCCTGAATCCCAGTCCCCCTTTTTGTGTTCTGGTTGCGAATTAAGGAGAGAAAGCTTTTGTTGACATGAGATACAACATGCGGTTTTTTAGCTTTGATAACTTTTTGAGATGATGAGAAAGGAGATGAGAGAAGGAATAAATGTTTCTCTTTCTTCCTAGCTTGTCAATGCATTGAAAACCGTGTCTTCGTTTGAAGTCCGAATAGTAGATTACAAATACAAGTGAGTATGAAGCTACCCCTTCTGCCGGTGCTGACTTTTACTTGAACCTCATTAATGGGGAACCAGAACCAGGGAATCATTAATTTTTCAAGTGTTTATGGAAAGCAGGTTTGCTTTGGGATTTTAAATCCATTCTGCTTATAATCTAAAGGGGCCTTAGCCTTTGTCATATGGTGATATTCACACCCATCACACATGTGTATCAATGAATATCACTGGGCTGGCATTCTGCCATAGAAGCCAGAAATGTATGGGTGTTGTTTGAACAATTAAAAAAAAAAAAAAATAAAGCAAATATTTATCTTGCACCTACTATGTGTCAGACACTGGAGACAAAGAAATGATTATATTAATTTCTTTCTTTTTTAATAAGCAATTATTGAATTAGGCCCAAGGGTTTTTCCTCTGTTCTACTTCCTCATTCAGAAATCAACCCCTGTAGATTTTTCAGGCAGCCTTTGAAATGCAGTGCTAAAAGTGAGAGGGAAAACTCAGATCAAAAGGTAAAGAAGTTTTAGTTTAAGTGATGAATTTCAGCCTATTGTATTTTATTGAGACAGGTCTGGGAGAAAAAGTGGATTTTATAGATAAGTCTCTTTGACCAAGACTGAGTGATCAGACTCATTCTCCACTCTTATACCCTCATTAGAATTAACCTTTCATTATAATATTCATTCTCATTATCTATTAACCAATCAGAGTTGATTGCTACCCTCAGGACCACCCATGTTCAAGAACATGTAAATATTGAGTGGGTCTTTGGCATTTAAGAGTGTCATTGACACTTTTTATATATAATTAATATAGCATATAATTATATGCTAGTATGATTAATTACTGAGAAACTATGTCTTGCAAACATTTTATATGTCACAAGACAGAAAGATAAAAATGAAAAATAGGTCCCCTGCTCTCAAAGAGCTTCCCCACACCAGTAAAACCTTGGGTTGGATCTAAAACAAAACCTGAAGCATCCCACCCCACTCCAGAGGGTCTCTTGGTTAAAGTAGGGAGACCATTTCGGGGGTTGTTATTTTAGGTCCCATCTATGGATGGTAGCAATGGAAATGGAAGCAATGTGACAGATTCAGGAGGGATTATGTTGGTAGAAGTGGCAGCTCATGGAGTGTTAGAGGGGAGGAAGAGGACGAACTCAAAAGAGGATGATTATGTCTTAATTCTGCAATATAGGATTATTGTGTTTTATTCAAAGTGGAGGTTTCTAGGCTTGGGGACCTGAAAATACAGCTATACTGCTTACGTAGTTCAGAGTTGTCAGATATTTATTAAGCACTTGCTGGGTGCAGCTGGAAGAGATAGCAAAGTAGTGTCCTGGCAGCAGACTTTACATGGCCTGATGATTGGTTTTAAAAGTGGGACAATCTGGGTTCAAATCTTCCCTTTTATTCATTCATACTGGCTGGGAGACCTCTCAGTGCAGCTGTTAGTTAGTCCTCCATGCCAATGAATGCCACATCCAGTCCTGATTTCTGTAGGAATCCAATCAGTGCTTACAAGATGGTGAAACACTTCTTGTTTTCTGGCCCTAAAGGAAGGCTTTCTTCTGGCCTCCCATTTTCTCCCTTCTCTCTGCAGGGAGATTGGGTTTCTGGAGCAGCTGAGGATCACGCACAACACGGACATCTTCATCGGCATGCATGGCGCTGGGCTGACGCACTTGCTCTTTCTCCCAGACTGGGCTGTGGTTTTTGAACTGTGAGTGGGGTGGACCTCGTGGCCGGGCCCTCAGGGGCGGGTTGTGTGTTGTCAGCACACAGGGATGTTCCTGGCCTGGGGATGAGTAGAAAAGCTCACTGTTCATCCCCAAGGTCACCCAGTGAGTCAGTCAGGAGGAAGGCGAAGAAGGCCTCAGTGTTCTTGACAACTTAATTGTGTTCTAGAACACCCAGGTGTCAGCATCACTTATGTTTTCTCTGATTGGTTTTATAAGGCATCCTAGTATCCAATCCCTCCCCCATACCCGCCCCTTATTAGTTAGATGAGCTCAAGAAATTAGCTTCCATTCTTCGGGCCTCATTTGTCCCATCTATAAAATGAGGACATTGGGCTCCATCCAACCTCTAGGGCTGTGATCACATTAGGAATTAATTCTTGGAATAATTGCAGTCAGTGGTTGAGTGATAAAGGTCATTAAACAAATACCATAGTTCTCAGTAGTCAGAGATTCCAGGGAAAATTTTGAATCTTACTTGAATTGGGTTAATTGTGTGGCTATTATTGGGCCCCAGGATCATAAAGCTAAAACTGGAAGGGATTCCAGAGGCATCTGGTCCCACTCCTTCATTTTTACAAATGAGTAAACTGAGACCCAGTGAATTTGGGTCTTGTCCAAGGTCACCCAGATAGTGTCAAAGGTAAGATTTGAATCTAGAACCTTTGAGTTTAGAAACAATTTTTTTTTTTTTTTTTTTTTTTGCTGAGGCAGTTGGGGTTAAGTGACTTGCCCAGGGTCAAACAGCTAGGAAGTGTTAAGTGTCTGAGGCCAGATTAGAACTCAGGTCCTCCTGACTTAGAACCACTGTTATTTCTACTGTATCACATGCAGTAATTGGACTTTTCAACCAGTTGCAGAGCTTTTGACATCTGGGTGAAATATCTAGATAATTCAAGTAAATTATCTAGTTCACAATTATCCAGTTCATTGCCTCTGCTCTTTATTTCTCTGACTTGACTTGACAGTAATCATAATAACTGGTATTTGTAGAGTACTCTCAGATTTACAAAATACTTTTATAAACATGACCTCATTTGAACTTCACAACAGCCCTCTCAGGCAAGTTAGGAAAGAATTAGCCTCAGTTTACAGATGGAGAAACTGAGGCTGAGAGAGACTGACAGACTTGTCCAGGCCCACAAAACTAGTTAGTTGTTAGAGGCAGGTCCAGTGTTCTCCCAGCTGCCTGAGGCCTCGTCTCTATGGCTCCAGTATTTATTTTTTAGCTCCCTTACCCTAAAGACAGACCAAATTATCCATTTCTGATGATCTTTTAAAAATGTTTTTCTCTTTTCCTTATTGTTTAGAGATGAAAATGTATTTGTCTTTTTCAGGAAGGCTTTTTCTTTTCTTAGGAATTATTTTCAGGTTGCTGGATCATAAAGACTTTATGGGACCATTAATGATGAAAATCTTTGTGTCTCTAGGTACAACTGTGAGGATGAACACTGTTATTTGGACTTAGCCAGGCTGAGAGGGATTCACTATGTCACCTGGAAGAAAAAAAACAAAGTCTTTCCCCAAGATAAGGTAAATCCTGCCCATCTCATATTCTTGTTTTTAATTCGACTCTCCTTGATAATAAAGAAAAGGAGAAGGGAATAAATTCTTATTAAGTCCCTACTATATGCCAGGTTCTATGCTAAATACTTTACAAACATCATCTCATTTGGTCTTCACAATTCTGGGTGTAAAGATAAGTAAATGCAAAGTGCTAGTTGACTCTGCCTTCAAAGAGTTTATCTTGGTACTGACCTAGGAAACTAGCAAGACTTCCTTGTTATAGCTCTTGTTCCTTTAAGCTAAAATAACTTACCAATTAAGAGGGGAAAAACTTATTTGGGCTAAAACACGTGAATATTTAATCCATTAAATATACTTAATTAAATATATATAGTATTAAAGTACATAAAGTCTTTCATGTGTAATTTACTATCCACCTCACAGGGTTGTGTTGAAGAGGACACTTTGAAAAACTTTTAGCAGGAAATAAAGAGAAACTATTGAAATATTGTTATTATTGAACCACACGGGTGGTTCAATGAATAAAGCATTGAAAGGAATCAGGAAAACACTGAGTTCAAATCAGGGCTCAAACACCAGTTGTGTGACCCTGGCAAAATAATTTGACTTCTGTCTGCCTCAGTTTCTTCAAGTGTAAAATGGGAATAATTATATCTCCCAGAATTTCATTTCTCCAATTTAATTTTCATAACTGTGGAAACCAAATAAATGTCTGTCTATTTCTGACACGCAGAATAGGATAGCCACACTTGCTCTCAGAATCTATTGTGGGAGAAAGACTCATTTTAACCCTTAAAATTGTAATTCCTGAGCCCCCACTGTTATGCTTTCTGTTTATAAAATTACTCGCAACACCTTTAATATTAAAAAAAAATTTTAATTGATATAGACTTTTCTTTTTATGTGTCCTCAATATCCTTCTGCAGCCTGTGTCCTTCTTCTTCCCAGAGAGCCATTTTATGTGAAAAGAAATTACACCATTAAAACTTAAACATGAAACATCACTAAATATGAAAGCAAATGTAAAGATAATCTTAAATAACATTTACTCAATAGAAGTCAAAAATAGGAATAATCAAAATATAACAGTCCACTTGTGAACCTGATTACACTCTTTCACAGTGTCCAAGAGTAAGAGTAAGCACCAACTTATAAGAACTGAGGCACATGAATAGGAAATCCCATATTTTCCTAGGAAAATTCAAGACTTTTAGGCTGAAAGTCTTGATATCTGTGATCCCTTTAAGGGATAGATTGTACCACATCACACTTAGTGAATGACACTGTTCCTTTTCTGAACCTCTCTATTTTCTTCTTGGATGAAACATCTTCATGGCTCCTATTATGTTTCTAAAGCTTCTTTTAATCAGTTAGTAACTTTAAAAGTTTGGGATAACTTGATAATCTTTAAGCAAAAGGTTGTTCCCTTTAATCTTTTTTTTTTAAGTTTTTTAAAATTAATTTTATAATTATAACATTTTTTTGACAGTACATATGCATGGGTAATTTTTTACAACACAGTTATTATATAATAGTCCCATAGTCCTAGAATAGATCTTTGATGCAGAATTTTCCAGCAATAAATATAATAGTCCTGAAAACTCATATTCAAAATAGCTTCTGGGAAATGGATGCATTGGAGCCTTTTTTTACATGCAGTCAGGTCCTCTTTCACCTAGTTTCCTAAGAACTCTGTGCCTTTCCTCAGCAACCCCTCTCCCCTTTTCTACTTTATTTTCCCCCTGGGGGATTGCTTTCCTCTCTTATTATTTCAGCACAATCTATGTGTTTCTTTGTGTTTCACACAAAAAATTTCCCCCACTCTTGCCCCTATCAGCCAATGAAATGTCCACCTCAGAAAGGGACAATACCTGGCATAGGCTTTATATCCCAGGTACCTGCTCCAGTACTTCACAGTAATAGGGGCTTGATAAATATTTGTTGAATTATATAATTGTAAGGATCAAGCCTGGTCTAAGAGAGATAAGATTTCACCTCCCTCTCGTATTTGCAGAGATAGAAGACTATAGGTATATAGTACATTAGCCTCAGTTGGTATTTTAGTCAAATTTCTTTAATTGCTTCTTCCCCCTCCTTCTTTCTTTTTAACTTTAACCTTAATATATAATGGGGATTATGTTTTACATGGCAAATAATAAATCTTTAGCCAGTAGTAGCAACATATTGGTTAGATTTTTCCTTTAGGAGGAAACCAAACAATTTGTAAAAGGGTTCATTTTAAAAAATGACTTGCTCTTCTTGATATGCTCCTTTCTAGATAAGGGAGAGGGAAAACTTTTTTTTTTGGAAATGAAGATAATATAAAAACAGATATCAGTATTTTAAAAAAAGATAGGCTGAGTATTGGGAGTGGAACTCCTTGGCAAGGAAACTCATTAGACAAATGTAGGTGAACATGTTCTCTGTAAATAGATTTATGGGGTTACCTAAAGCACTGAGATTTGCCCTGTTACATAGGGTGGGAATGAACACAGTTCTTGGCTTTGAGGGAAAGTCTCTAACCATGGTGACATCTTAGAGGAATTGAAGTTCCTAAATTCCTTTCAATTTTGTTCAGATTTTCCTGGCTCTTTTAAGCAGCTGCTAAATGCCATGCAGTGGGTTAGACCTGGGAAGACAAAGATAACAATTCAGCAGTTTCCATTCTCAGGAAACTTACTTTTGGGAAGTGCTACTTAGCCTGATCATGGGTTGGGAAGATAAAGATTGAGCCTATGATTTCATTGGTGCAGGGAACTCCCAAAGAAGGCAAGTTTCTCTATTGGTGAAGATCCGGCACAGAACAGTAATATGGCCACTAGTCCATACAGAAGGATCCCTAAGGACCACATGGTGTTTGAGTTTACAATGTCATATAATCAATATTTTAATGTATTTTTATTTATCTTGCTAAATGTTTCCCAATTACATTTTAATCTGGTTCAGGCTGTATTTCCAGTGGGATCTGGAAGTATGTTTGATTCTTAAGAATGTTACCTAGAACTAAAGTATTGAAACCAGATTAAAATCTAATTGGGAAATGTTTGACAAAATAAGTAAAGTATAATACACCATAGATAATATTAGCTTTTGGTTTTATAAGTCAGCAGGTTCATTTCTATCTGAAAAAATTAAGTGATTTGCTCAGGGTCACATGTGTAGTAGAAGTGGTCCCTAAGTTTGAGATTCTCTCTCTATTCATGATGCTAAGCTTCCTCTTGAATACTCTCTCCCCAACACACACTTTATATATATATATATATATATATATATATATATATATATATATATATATATGTATATGTATACATACACATATATACCTACACATATACACCTATACACATATACATACATACACACACACACACATAAATGAAGTCAACAAATAAGCAAATATTCATTGGATTGAATTTTAATTCCATGCCAATAAGCTACCTGTTTAAAAAGAACCATAAATTATGGTCATCAGCAAATTAATATATCCAGTGACAGAACTGCAGTTTTCTTCTTACACGGGAAGCAAAGACCTAAGGAACACTGATTGTTTACAAATGTTTTCTGTTTCTACAGGGTCACCATCCAACTCTAGGAGAGCACCCCAAATTTACAAACTATTCTTTTGATGTAGAAGAATTTATGTCTATTGTCCTTCTGGCTGCAGATCATGTGTCTCAACATCCAAAGTGGCCATTTAAGAAGAAACATGATGAACTATGAAAAAGAAATGTCAATGATTTTTGTTTTCATCAATGTCATTGGAGTGAAATGGAAACCAATAGGATCTAAATACTTGAGCACCCAAGCTCACGATTTTTTTATACCAAAAAAAGTGCCATGTTTATACCAAAATGCACATCTAGAATGTTGAAATATTTGGACTATGGTCTTTCTAGACTGTTTTTTCTATATTATTACTATTTATAAAGATCATTTAAAGACTTTTGCACTGATCATTTGAATCCTTCCATTTTGTAAATGTAATCAAGCTCATAAGACTGCTCAGTTGTTTTGGTTAGTAGTAATGAAAATTTCATGGTGAGTTATTGAGCATTTTAACCTCAGAATCTGAAAAGATTTTTGTTGTTATTTTCAGATTTATGTATGATAGCTATTGTAATTTCAATCATCACTTCATCTTATTTCTGACATATTAGGATTTAGAGGACCAAAGGAATTTTAAGAATTCATAGGAGAGCATAAATTCTGGGCTTTGAGACTTGCTAATTCATAAGAGCTTGGACACTTGGAGAGAAAAAACATCATGAGAGAGGAAAACTTGGAGTCTGACTTTCATCTAACAAAGAGAGTTAATTCATGAGAGTCTGACTCATTTTACAAAAAAGGAAATCAAGATCAAAAAAGGTTAAATGAAATGATCGGGGTCAACAGTTAATAAGAGTTTGGGTCAGAACTTGAAAATAAGTTTTAATGAATCCAAATCCAAAACTCTATTCCCCCGTATCTTTGACAAAGAACTTGCTCTTCTCTATAAACTAACAAGTACACTGAGATGAAATTATATCCTATGCAATTGCAATAGGTCGTATGTAACTAATAGGAGTCGAATTTTAATGTGAACTATGTATTGTATGATAAAGTATTTAATTTTTCTTTCTTAAGTAACAGTGTTTTGGTTAACTTTTCCCTTTGGGAAGGGAAAACAAATCCTACTAGTTTGTAAAGTATTTCTTTTTAAAGATGGCTTAGATTCTGTCATTGGGATAGATAAAGCCCTACTTCCCTAGGTTACCATCCCCATGGAAAGGTTCAAGTTTTAGATTTTCATATGTTTCTGTATTCAATCTGAATGTCAACATGTAAAGAGTGTTTTTTTCCAAATTAAAAAAATCCTTTAGATTAGAAGAATACCATTATGAAAACAGGTTAGATCTTACTTAACTCTATATTTGGAAAAGATGTTAAGATCAACTCTGTTATTTATGCCCTTCTAGGATGCTTGATTTCTGTTAAGAGTTCATTCTGTTGCAAAAAGAGACGTTTACAACTATATAAACACTTGTAGAGTTTAATTTTCTAGGTTCTTGACTTCCTTTTGTTAAATGATTGTAAAAGTGACTTCCTAGAGGTTAGGCCTATTTATTATATTGCCTGTGAAAATCCAGATGAATGACTGTGGCACTGACTGATATACAGTTTGGTTTGGGCCTTAGAAGAATCCTATTCTCAGAAACTCAGCTGATTGTAATGGCTTTTCTAATCATGGTTGTTGCTGCTTTTAAAGTATGTACAAAATAGGAAACAATTATTCAGGAAAACATACTTCACTCAAAATGGAAACAGAAAAGCAAAATCGCACTTTGCGGCAGGATCAAAAATTTTAAATGCAGTATTTCTGTATTTGTGTTATTACCTCATTTTGCAGAAGTGTCTGGGACAAAGTTGTTTTGTAAAATAGCACGAATTTCAGAACATTTGGCTTTTTTTAAGAGGAAAGCTATATTTATTATACTTTGCACATATTTTAGAGAGAGGTAAATTTTATAGAACAGGATATGCATTTGATAATTATGTAGTTAACTTATCAGGTTTTAAAAATATAGCAACAGAAGGAGCTGTTCTAGAATTCACAAACTAAAAAAGTTTAAAGTGCAAAGCTTAATATTTAAAAATTTTGATCAAAACTCTGAAGATTAACCTTTAAAAAGTCTGTGATATCCTTTGCCATTTTGGGGGAGGTAGGGGATCATGCTTTTGAAATAAATCTTTTTGTATTTTATTTTGAATGTCAGTTTTATTTTATTTTTTAAAAAAGTATTTCTCTCTTTGAATATTATTATCTTCTTTCCTTGGAAATCTTATTTAACTGCTTTATGGAACATAAACTTTGCCCTACTTAAGAGATCTTGGTTTAAACAGAGATCAAAGGAAAATACAACTTTCTCAATATTGTGAAATTACAAGAATACCTAAAACCTGGGGCCATTTTCTTTTCAATTACTATTGGAAGAGATGTGAGAAAGATGGGATAACTCCCAACTTTTGTAGTATTTTTTTCTCAGCTGTTTTTTTTTTTTTTTTTTTTTTTTTGAGATTAAAATAAACTCCTGAGAGTCCTGACTCAGGGTGGCAATGTGAATGAGCAAATCTCTTAACATTTCAGCATCTCATAAGAAAAATAAATAATAATGGTAAAAGCAGATAGCTTTCTAAGACTGATACTGATAACTATTGGTCAGTTTAACTGTATGTGAAAAACTGATTTACATCAAGGAAATCCCAAATCTGGTTCCAATTCCCTTGCCCTTAGTGATATCGTTTCCAGACTTATGTAAGAGACTGCCTGGTTGGGGTGGGAGGAGGTGCCTTTAGGATGGGGAAGACCAGGGTTCCAATCCCACCTCAGGCACATAATGGTTCTTGTTCTTTAACTCCCCAGTGCCTCAGGGAGCTTTCTAAGTCTTTAAGTGGCCCATGAGCTATTGATCTGTCTTGGTGGAATGAGTTTTTCTTTCCAAACAGGGAGTCAGATGCCTCTCAAAATAAAATAAAATATGTATTATGTAAAAATTATTATACCATACTATATCATAATTATAATTATACATAACATATTACATCATACATAAAATTAAAACAGAAAATGACAGATTATATATTTCCCTACATTTTACTAGATAAAGATTAATTTAGTGAAAAATTTTATGAGAATCAGAGTACTACTTAGGTTGTATTTTCACAATGATGCTTCAGAAATTCTGGAGTAGTTTTCATAGTCTACTTCCTCCACAGTAGTAGTAGTAGTAGTAGTAGTAATAGTAGTAGTAACAGTAGTAGAAATAGCAGTAGCAGCAGCAGCAGTAGTCGTAGTGATGGTAGTGGCAGTACCAATAATAGCAGTAGTAGTAGTAATAGTAGCTGCTGCTAGTAGTAGTAGTAGTAGTAATAGTGGTGGTAATATAATAGTAGTAATAGTAATAGTAGTATTAACAGTAGTAGAAATAGCAGCAGCAGCAGCAACAGTAGTAGTAGTAGTAGTGGTAATAGTAATAGTAGTGGTAGTAATAATTATTGTAGTAATAGTAGTTGTAATAGTAGTAATAATAATTGTAGTAGTAGTAGTGGTAGTAGTAGTAATAGTAATTGTAGTAATAGTAGTTGTGGTAGTAGTAGTAGTAATTGTAGTAGTAGTAGTAGCAGCAGTAGGGGTGGTGGTAGTAGTAGATGACAGCTATTTGTAGTTAATTCTCTTCTCCCATTAGCATAGATATCCCTTCCATTAGTATCAATCACCATCCTTCAATTGCCTTCTTATCATATGTGATTTTTAGCCATATTCTGTAATATATCTTCCAGAGAAAGTTGGTCCAATGTGCTGGGAGCCTTTGTCTAGATCTTTCGATGTTCCATAGGTACCAAAGAACCTCGAGGGGAGGACTGGGGATCTGTCTGTTCTGCCCTGTTCTGCCTACATTTCATCCCTTTTTCTGATCACATATTTCTTGGGATTTCAAGGGTTCCTCCCATCCCCATGAAAGTTTTTATTGAGTCTAATAATAAAGTTTTATTAATTTTTCTTTTTTATTATTTTGAATTTGACAAACACCAACCAATATGAACCTCTCCATATTCAAAGAAGAGAAGAAAAAGAGGATCAGATATAAAATTAAACATATTATATAGCATATTACATATTATATAGCTCTTTTGAAAAAAGTTGATATTAGGTGTATTAATATAAAATATTCATGAAAATATTAAATTTAGCATGGTGATACATTCTGCTCTCTGCCTTCTGAACTTCCTTTGCCTTTCTTTTGTGCCTTTTAAAATTGCCTCATTGTTTCTTCTCCTTTTTTTTTACATTACCATCATTATGTTCTTTTCCCCATAAAGGTTCCTACCCTCCAAAAAGAAAGCTGTTTTATAAAACAAACAAGCAGATATAAGCAAAACGGAATGTCTTAAAATGAAGAGTTTAGTAGAAGTTTTGTTGGATCAAAGATTCTGTGACTTTTTGGGTTCTAAATTGCTTTCTAGACTAATAGTACATTAATGTGCTTCTCCCAGAGGCCTTTCAACAATTGTCAGTTCTCTTTTGTTGTTGTTGTTGTTGTTGTTTTTTGTTTTTTGTTATCTTTACTAAGATAATGTGTGAGGTAGAGCCTCAAGAGTTGTTTTAGTTTGAATTTGTCTATTACTGATTTGGAACGTTTTTCATAGGGTTATTGATAGCTCACATTTCTTCTTTCACATCCTTTAATTTTCTATTGGACAATAGTTCTTACACATTTTAAAAAAAATCAATTCCCTATACAGGGTATCCCTAAAGTGATAAGTTATTAAAGCTTAAAACTCACTAAGACTTTTTGGACACCCTGTGTATGTCAGATACAAGACTTTTATGAGAAAAATTAGCTGAAACAATATCTCCCATCTCCACTCCAGTTAACTGTTTTCCTTTTGTTTCCCAAAGTGATTATACGTGGCTTCATCTTGAAATAATACTATCTTAGAAAGGTTATCTAAAAAGTAATGAGAGAAGCATGGTAGATGTAAGTAGAGTTCAACATATTTATGATAAGGTCATATCATAAATTAGAGGAAACAGGAAAAAAAGATATCTCTTACAACTATCCCCAGAGAAATGAATTCTTTTGTTTAAACTTTTTATTTTCAAAACATATACATAGTTTTCAGTATTCATCCTTGCAAAACCTTGCAAAATTGTTCCAATTTTTTCTCCCTACCCCCCATACCTTCTCCTAGATGGCAAATAATTCAGTATATATTAAACGTGCAATTCTCCTACATATATTTCCACATTTACCATGTTGCACAAGAAAAAAATGAGATCAAAAAGGAAAAAAAAATAGAGAAAATAAATAAAAAGCAAGCAAACTACAACAACAAAAAGTGAAAATACTATGTTGTTATCTACACTTAGTTCCCACTGGGCTCTCTCTGGATGTAGATGGTTTTCTCCATCACAAGACCATTGGAATTGGCCTGAAATGCTTCATTACTGAAGAGAGCCCTGTCCATCAGAATTGATCATCATATAGTCTTCTTGCATGCATAATGATCTCCTGATTCTGCTCATTTCACTCAGCATCAGTTCATAAAAGTCTCTCCAGGCCTTCCTGAAATCATCCTGCAGATAATTTCCTATAGAACAATAATATTCCATCATATTCCTATACCATAACTTATTCAGCCATTCTCCAATTGATGGGCATCCACTTTTGCCGCTACAAAAAGGGCTGCCATAAGCATTTTTGCCCATGTGGGTTCTTTCGCCCTTTTAATGATCTTTTTGGAATTCAGACCAGGAGAAACACTGCTGGATCAAAGGAATGCACAGTTTGATAGCTTTTGGGTATAGTTTCATACTGTTCTCCAGAATAGTTGGATCAGTTCACAACTCCACCAACAGGGTATTAGTGTCCCAGTTTTCTCACATTCCCCTTTAACATTCATCATTATCTTTTCCTGTCATCTTAGCCAATCTGAGAGGTGTGTGATGTATCTCAGACTTGTCTTAATTTGCATTTGGTGGAAGAATTCTTAACCAAAAAAGGAATAGAGAAGATCATAGGAAATAAAATCAGCAATTTTGATTACATAAAACTGAAAGGTTTTTGTACAAATAAAGCCAATGTAGTTAGAAGGGAAATGATTAACTGGGAAGGGGGCATATTTACTGGCAAATTCCTAAATAAAAGTCTTATATCCAAAATATATAAGGCATTGATATACATATTTATGAAAACGAGAACTTTTTCCAAATAGAAAAAGTTGTGCGTTCTCAGATACTAGTTGTGTGAATCTAGGTAAGTTAATCTTTCCCCTCAGTTTCCCTACATACAAAATGGGGATAATAACACAGGCTTATGAGAAAGAATGATATTTGTAAAGTGGGAAGAACAGTGGGGAGACCGCTTTGGCTTGGTCTGATTGCAGAAGGAGAATTAATGTCCGTTGTGTGTGGAAAGAGTTTTAAAAGCCATTGGCTTGTTATTCTTCAGTAAATTATTGGGAAATGTTAAAGAGTAATAGGAGATTTCTTGTGACAAGCAAGAAACAAATGGATTGGAGTTGGTGGTTGAAAGTGATCAGCTCATCTGTTGATTTTATGTCCAGTTTGACCAAGTGAAGGGACAGCTCCTGAACGTAATTCAAGATTGCACCACTAGGTGTCAATAGAAGCCTTTCAAATCCATGATTCTTTGGCCCTCTTCAACCTTTCATTGTGAATTCAGAGTTTCATAGGCAAACAATAGAGCAAGCATTGAGTAGATGAATGATGAGTTGTTGGATTTTTGTTTGTTTATTTGTTTCCCTTTCCCCAGTTCTGGCTTGAGAGGAAGGAGAAAAAAATTATTGTAGTCAGTTTTTAGATTTAATGTAGAATTTTGTAGCTGCGTCAAACAGCCAAATCCTGTATAATTTCTCCTGATCATTTCATGAAAAGCTTACTTGAGTATATGAAAATGATTTTCAGTGACCAGAACTGCACAACCAAATACATTCTCGTTTGATTTGGAGGAACTTTGGAGGGCTATATCAGTAAAAAATAGTTCACTTGCTTTTCTATTTATATGCTATGGCAGGATACTTTCTAGTGGAAAGTTGGATATGGAATCAAAGGACTCAGAATTCAAATTTAACCTTGTCCAGGTCTTAGTTGGGTGATGTCAGACAAGACACTTGATTTCTCCATTTGTAAAATGAAGGGTTTGGGCTAGATGGCTTATAAGGTATTTCCTAGTTCTCATTCTGTGATTCATAAACTGTACTCCTTCCTTATCTCTATGCTTTTGGAAACTCTAGACTATGTGAAATTTCTCTCAGTGTCTATGAGATCTTTTCTGATTCTCCTAGTTCATTCAATCACATAGGATCAAAGTACTTCAGAGGCTATTGAAATCATTTTATTAGAGGTCCTGTGAGATTAAGGCTACACAGTCAACAGTAAGCAGAAAGATTTGCACAAATCCTTTGTCTGGAGGATCTATGCTCTTTCCATTGTGCCGTGTTATTTCCATCTTTTTTTTTCTATTTAACTGGGATTTTATAATATTTAGTTTGTACATACTTCATAATTACTTATCTATATTTCCTCTCTCTTCCAACTCCAGTAGAAAAGAAGCTCCTTGGAGTCAGGTACTTTTTTTGGGTTTGTTTTTCTGTCACTGTATTCCCAATGTGTAGTATAGTACCTTGCATCAGATTCAAAGATTTAGAGTTGTCTGGACCTTAGCAATAATCTAGTTCTCACTTTCCACATCAAGGAAATTAGACTATTTGCCCAAGATCCTTCCAGTTAATAAATGGCAGGGCCTGGAGAACCCAGATTCTCCAATTCCAGTTAAGTGGCACAGTGGATGGAACACCAGACCTGAACTGGGGAAATTCAGCTTCATGATTTCAAATCCAAACTCAGTCACTTACTAGCTAGGTGACCCTGGGCAAGTCATCTAACCCTGTCTGCCTCAGTTTCCTCATTTGTAAAATGAGCTGGAGAAAGAAATAGAAAACAACTCCAATATCTCTGCCAAGAAAACCTGAATGGGGAAACATTGAGTAACATACGACTGAATAATAATAAACAACATTTTCTGACTCCAAATCTGTTACTTTTTTCCTACTGTGGATTAAAAAAGAGAAGATCGGAACCTAAAGACTATCATTACAGTCCCCCAAAGAAAATACGCAGGGTGGAATGAATATATGGATAAAATAGTTGATGAATAAAATAAGAAAAAGAATTGAAGATACATTACACTCTGAAACAATCAGAAAGCTCAGGGAGAAAGCCAATACCAACATCTGAAAGTCAATTAGAAAGATGGGGAAGGGAGAAGCCTCTTATATAATAACAGAGAGGTAACAGAGAGGAAGTGGTGTGGACACTGGATGGCAGCAGCTGTTCAGTCCTGCAGACCCAGAAGAAATGAGCAAAGAGAAAAACATCAGTTTCTGGTGTGGTCAGCATCAGTAGGGTCTTAGAGTAAAAAAAAAAAAACCGAGTCCCAGTGAACAAAAGGGGCTTTGGAGCCACATTAACTTTTCTCAAGTACAGACTTCCTAGAACTTTCATTGAAAATTTGTAAAAAGGGCACGTTTACACAATATCTGACAGGAATAGAGTCAGATGCAGCATCCTCCTTATGGAGACAGCAGCAAGCAAATAAGCAAAGAGGAATCCTTTGGTATTGTTTCTTTTGGGGGTGACTAGGGAGCTTAAAACATCTGTTTAGAGGTAGGGAACTATGGGTAAAGATCATTGCAGATAATGTCAAACTGTTAATTAAATCGATTTTGTGAAAAAATCTTTTGTTAGTTTTATTTTAAAGTTCTTTTTAAATTTTTAAAGTTAAAATCTTTGTTATAAGGTAGAAGAGATGGGAAAGATATTTTCAGAAAGGAAGATGATATAAAAACAAAAATATCAATAATTTAAAAAAATCTACAACATCTCACTATAAGACTTAAAAAAATTGTCTCTGACATTGACTTTTGGGACAGCATATTAGGAATCTCAATGTAAATAAAATGACTTTCAAAAATCAATTCAATATGATCATATTTATTTTTTACTGGATTATACATTCTTAAATATTCTGGATTTTGCAATTCAAATAACAGTATATTGGAAGAAAAGTTTTATGGCTGCTACTGCCTCTTGTGCAAGTAGTAAATCTTTGCGACAGGAAATAAAGAAATAAACCCAGAGAAAGGGCCCCATTCGTTTCTTTATGGCTGTGATCTCAGATTATTGAGCGAGCTGGTACCTGGGAAAACGGTTTCATTTGGCCTTTATTGTTCTTTTACTTGCTTTTCATTTACTTTAATATTACTATGGAAGGAACCATGGTCATAAAACCTGGAGATGTCCCCTTTCTTCCATAGAACTGAGTGTCATGGTTTGTTCAAGGTAGCTTTAGTAGCAGCTCCCTCTGTCTGACCCCAGCCAATCTCATGGGGATAGAACAGAATTGTGGAATTGTGTACTTTTTTATTTAAAAATAATTTTTGATATATATTGTTTTTATATCAAATTAATTTTTGAAAGGATTGCTTTTTCTCTCCCAAGGGTGCCATCACTTGTAACAACAACAAGAGAGAGATTAAAAAAAGGGAAAGAAAGAGAGACAGAGAGAGAGAGAAAAAGAGAGACAGAGACACATAGAGAGAGACAGAAAGACAGACAGAGAGAGACACAGAGAGAGACAGAGACAGAGACAGAGACAGAGACAGAGAAAGAGAGAGAAGGGAAGGAGAAGGAGGGAGGGAGAGAAGAAGAGAAGGAGGTAGAGAGAGAAAAGGAGAGTAAGTTTTAATAAAATTAACCAATACATTGGCTGTCTCATAACATGTGCAATGCTTCTTACTTTTAATCCCTTTGACTATTTTTAGAGCAGAGAGGGAGGAAGATTTTCTCATCTTTTCTTTGGGGACAAACTTTGTGATTATTTATAGACAACATCCTTTACCCATTTTTCCATTTATCTTACTGTAATCATTGTGCATAATGTTATTGGGTTTTGCTTACTTCACTCCGCATCAGTTCATATAAGTTTTTTTATGATTCTATATTCATTATATTTTTTTTCTTGCAATAAATACAGTTGTATATCCATATCCATCATGGATAACAACTTAAAAATAAAAAAAACTTTCCACCTCACTGGGGTGTAGGACTAGGAGTGAGCTCTCTAAATTGAAGGTTGTAGACATTTCAGTCATTCTGATTCTGTGAGAATGTATAGGTTAGTAAGGGGCAGAAATAAAGCTGGAACAGCCATTCCTCTAGAGAATTTCAAAGCAATAGAGGTGAGACATTACTAGGGCAAGCAGTATCTGAAAGATAGTCCTTTCTATACAATCCCTGACAAATGGTCATCCAGACTTTCAGGTCAAATAATAACTTGCCCTGAAAACTTCATTTTAGCCTTGGTAGAGTGGGTGAGCTGGATTGGTTGGTCTCTTGGGGTTCTTTCTAGCACCAAAACTTCTGGCCTTAGTCTAACAAGTAATAAGTGATGCTCAATTATGACCGCAAAGTGCTGGGACACTATGCTCTCCCCTCTTCATTAAGGGTCTTTTTGCCTTAGACTGATGCATAGAGTGACTGGGCTCAATTCTAGGGGAGCCTGATTTCCTAAAAGAGCACCCAGTCTTTTAGCTTACCCTTTGGCTCATTATGCCTCCATCCTGGCTGTCAGTTTTTGGATCAGGATTTAAAGTCTCCAAAGTGGGCAAAGGAACTCAATGCCCAGTGGAAATCGGTTTTGAAGCAGATATTTATTTCCATTACACAGAAGAAATGCTGACCACAAAGGCTCTCCCAAATATTTGTTGATAAGACTGAAGCAATCAGTAACTTAAAACTGCTGTGATATTCTGCTGGGAGTTAGAGACTTAAACATTAGAACTTGAAGGTGTTTATGAGACTTCTCAATAGATTGTAAAAAAATTACCTCAGCTCTCTACTAACCAAACAATGGTCTCCAGATCCACGTTTTCTGCTAAAGCAGGTCAGGAGCTTTTCTCCCTACAGTCAGTTAGCTTCTACCATGGACTCAGGATATCTGGATTTCCCAAAGTCCCAAGGTTGCCTTCTAGCCTGGGTACGTGTGTGTTGTTAGATTAAGAAAGGAACTTAGACAGAAAACATAGCAGGAATCTGTGATCCAGTCTAAAGCTCTTCTAGTTCAGAATGGGTCATGGATGCCCAGGTTTAAGTAGCTTACTATTTTAAAACAGGGTAGTTTGGGAAAAGGGCATTTCCCCCTTCCCATGTTTCTCACCTTATTCTTTCCCTTTCCTTTCTGAGAGACAAAGACAAAGGCACAGAAAGAGGCAGGGAAAGAAAGAGAGAGGGAAAAGGAGAGAGGGGAGAGAAAGGAAGGAAAAGGGGAGAGAGGATACTACTTTCCCTCTGGAGAGTTGAAGGAAGAAAGAAATATGGAGAGGAGAGAAGCAGGAAGACAAGGGGAAGAAGAAAAAAAAGAAAGAGAGAGAGACAGAGAGAGAGAGACAGACAGACAGACAGAGAGAGAGACAGAGAGAGACAGAGACAGACAGACAGAGAGATAGAGAGAGAGAGACAGACAGAGACAGAGACAAAGACAGAGAGACAGAGACAGAGACAGAGAGACAGAGAGAGAGACAGAGAGAGAGAGAGAGAGAGAGAGAGAGAGAGAGAGAGACAGAGAGAGAGAGAGAGAGGAAGGAATTGGAGGGAGAAAGGGAGAGGTAAAGTACATAACCCTTATAGGTTCACTGAGTCACTGCTATTCCTGGCCATTGGCTAACAAGGTTAACCCTTCACCATCCCCAGAGCTACGAGACCTTTCAATGCTGAGGCATGCATGGTGGCTATGAAGCAATCAGGGACTTGGTCATTCCCAAAGTGCTGGAACCCAGGGTTTCCTGAAGCAGAAAGGGTAGTTATTATACCTGGATGGGGCCCGACTGGACTGATACTGAGAGGCTCCTATTTAGTCCCTGGCTCTTCAGTCACCAGAGTTCCAAAGGGAACTTGATGCTTCACATTTTATTATGTGTACACATAGCTGTAGCTAGTTTATAGTGGAGGGAGCACTGGATGAAGAATCAAATCACCCCCTTTTGAATTCTAGCTCTTCCATTTGTTTGGGTGATTCGGATAGGTTGCTACTTTTCTGTGCCTCAGTTGACCAATCTATACATTAATATTCTGGTCACCCCTTTCAGGGCTGCTCCTCCACCTTTGGTGTCCACCTTCACCCACACTTACCCATGGCTCCATGTGCAGCTGCCTCACCCTGGCAAACTATTTCAGCAGCAGGCTACAGCTAGGAGATCTCAACACTGTCAGGGAGTTAAAGGGGTGTTTACCCCAAGTAAAGGAAAAGTTCTCCTATTGGAGTGGGCAGATGAGAATGGTTTATTCCAATGGCCATTAAAGTGGCTAAAGCAGGTGCTGTAGAGGCTCTGAATACCCCAAGGTCAACTCCTGCACCACAGGCCAACACTGGTCCTCCTGACTTTTGTTCTGGATGATTCAGGAAGAGGGAATGAGGGTGATAATTTTATGCAATTCTGCCTCATTTTAATCCAATTCACTCATAAATCAAGACATCATTCATGATGTCACAGATCCTCTTTGAAAAGGAAGGATGGACAACAAAAACAAAAAGGACACTTCAGTGGTCCACCTGGAACTCATCCTCATTTCTTATGCTGCTAATAAAGAAAATAATGGGCAAAGGCAGCAGAAAGAAAGAGAGGAAGATGGGAAATAAGGGAGTGATAAGAATATTTCTGGTAGGATTTCTTTTAGATCTCTATTGATGGGGGCTCTGCTTGAATTCAGGTTCTATTAAGATATTGCAAGGGCTTTGGTGATTATTGATTGTTCCTACTTGATTATTTTAATCTGCTTTGTTGTGTATTAAATGTTTTCACATTGTTTATATTTGGGAGAGTAGGAGATTTATGGAAGTGTTGGAAACCACATTAAAACTTTGGGTCCAGTCAAGAGCTTTTGATCCTGAGGTCTCTTCTAATTCTCTAGTTCTATGAATAATTTAAAAGAGCTTGTGCCCCCCAAATTTTCTGGATTTGAAGTATTTGTTTATAAGGTCATGATATTTCTTACATATCACATTTTGGGCTAGATAGTGAGATATCTAGGTGGGAGGGGTGGATAGAGGGCTGGGCTTAGAGCCAGGAAGACCTGAGTTCAAATGTGGCTTCAGATGCTCTCCAGATCTATAATTCTGAGCAAATCACTTTTTGTCTGCATCAGCTTCCTCATCTGTAAAATAAAGGTAATAATACCAGTTACTCTCAGGATTGTTGTGAGGATCAATGAGATATTTGTAAAGTGCTGAGCCATGTGTGCAGTGATTAATAAATACTCGTTTTTTTCCCCTCGGAGGATATCCCAAAAGTTTCAATGCAACTTTAAGGTTTAATAGGTACATCTGTCTGTGTGAATGGGGAAAAGCATGATCCTTGCATTTATTATATTAAATGTGCAACTTTATACTGACTTAACACTCAATGGGACTGGCAACACAATAATGTTTCTTAAACAGTGTTACCATATTCATTTTGTCCTACTATAAAGATGCTGGATGAAAAATGTTACTCAGAAATCTTATTCCTCTCTAAGTATAATTTGTGACATCCCTATAGTTTACTTGAAAAAGTGGACCATTTAAAAGCACTTAAGAGTATTAATAAAGATAATTCCATAGATAGAAAACATTTTATCCCATATATTTTGGATTTGGCAGGTAAGCAACATGTTCACTGGTACAGTGAAGGAGGAAGATTCAATTAAATTGAGTTCACCTGGAATTTATAAAATGCCTACTGTGTGCCAGGCACCTGCTAGACTCTGGAAGACTAATCCAAACAGTTCCTGTCCCCAAGGAGTTTATGTTTATTAAGGGGATAGATGCAGGATACATGTAAGGAAGCATATACAAAGTACATACAGACTAGTTTCAAGGGGGAACGAGCATGATTAAGATTAGAAAGGGATACCAAGAGGGCAACGGAAAGGCACATGGAGCCGTCTGTCCAGAATTTCGATAAGTCAGGGAAGGGCAGCAGAAAAATGCAGCCTCTTGAGTCCGAGGACCTGGGTTCAAATTGCACCTCTAATGATTACTGACTTCCCAGTCATTTGATGTCTCTTAGTCTCAGTTTCTTTCTTTGTAAAAGGGGGATGGTGAACTAGACTCTGAAATCCCTTCGTGCTCCAGATTTATGATCCTTATCATCAAAGAAATAAATGAGAGGAAGAAGAGCAAACAGATTGGGTACATGGCAAGGGTGGGAGGTGATAAGTGGATAGCCAGACTTTTCATGAGCACTCTTGGGAATAGAAGAGAAAATGAAGAAGGCCTTTGGGTAGCCTCTCCTGTACTGAATTTACGGGAAGACATTGACAACAATAGGAGGGTTGTCATTTGCATCGCTGGAAGTAGCTTCAAAATTGATGAGATTATAGAGTCATTTTATGTTGGAATATCCCCAGCACTTAGCACTTTGGTGCATAGTATGTGCTTCATAAATATTTTAATAAATGTTTGAATGTTTGGGGGCAGCGAGGGTGTGTGGTGGATAGAGTGCTTGCTGTTCCTGATGTCGGGAAGACTCATCTTTATGAATTCAAATATGACCCCAGAAACTTCCTAATTTTGTAACCATGAGCAAATCATTTAACCCTATTTGCCACATTTTCTCAAGTGAAAGATGAGGAAGAGAAGGAAATGGCAAACTGTCCAATGTCTCTGCCAAGAAAACCCTAAATGGAGTCATAATTGGATATGACTAAAATGACCAAACAAGAACAAACAAACATGTTGATTGAGCCATGAGAGTGAAGTGTGTGGACAAGTAAACAAATATGAGCAAATCATTGGCTTGGTCAGATCTGTATTTTAGGGAAAATAATTTGGCAGTTGCTTGGAGGATGAATTTGAGAAGAGAGAAGGTGGAGACAGAGGGACCAATTAGGAAGTAATTACAATAGACCAGGTAAGATGTAATGAAAGCCTGAACTATAACAGAGGTTGTAAAGGAAGAGAGAAGATGAACAAGAGATAATTGTATTGTGAAGATATGATAAAAAAAAACCCTTGGCAATTGATTGAATTTGGGAGTTAAAGGGATAGGAAAAATGAAGGATGGATTCACAATTTAGAACCCAGGTGGCTGAAAGAGATGATGATACCAATAATGGAAAGAGGAAGTTTGGAAGAGGGATGAGTTTTAGGGAAATTGTAAGTCCCCCTTTAGTTTTTTTTGGGAGAGATTTTTAAAAAAAATTTTTTTGTGAGGCAGTTGGGGTTAAGTGACTTGCCCAGGGCCACACAGCTAATAAATATAAAGTGTCCAAGACTTGATTTCAACTCAGCTACTTCTGATTCTAGGGTCGTGCTCTATCCACTGTGTCATCTAGTTCACCTACAAGTCCCCCTGTAGATGATGTTGAATTTGTGGTTTCTGTGGGACATTCAATTGGAGATTGCCCAGTAAGCAGATGATAACATGGAATTGAAAATCAAGAAAGAAGTTCCCAATGAATATATGACTTATAGAAGGTCCACTTGAATAAAGTTAGCAGAAATGGTTAATAAATTCCTGCCCAGGAGTGTTCAATGATAGGGAGTAGGGACAAAGATTCTACCAAAATGGGATCCAAAGTTCAGAGACACTCCAACCTTCTGTTCTTGTCTTATTTGGGAAAGAACACTGTAGCAAGGATTGGCTGCCAGGAAAATATGAGGATGTGCAGGTGTCTTTATCTGGTACTTCTGGCCCCATTAAAGATTTTGAATCCTTGGAAAGGAGGCTAAGAATAGGGTTACAATGGAGAAGAGAGGAGAGCCTGCCTCAAAGACTGCTTTTTTGAGGGTGGAGTCTGGACGTGCAATTTTATTAGTGTAGAAAACAAACTACAGATTTTGATCTACAAAAGATCTTGTTGCCCATCCAGTCTTAAGTTTTAGAAAAAGAAATCGAGGTGGGACTTTCCCAGCTGTTACAATTACTTCCCTTGCACCATCACGGAACTTGAGTTGGGTACCTTTAAGGTTATCCATTTTATAGGTGAGAAAACAAAGGACTCGAGAGGTTTAATTGACTTACATAAGGTTACACAGATCTTAGGATTTGAGCTTAGCTTTTCTCCACCTCCAAAACCAGATTTCCACTCCACTATTCTTCTGCCTTCCTTAAGTATTCAACAAACATTTTTCTAGATGGAATAGCTTCTATATGGATCATAGATTACAGAACTGAAGGTGATTTGAAGATCATTGATACATAGCAAATGAAGGCTGGAAGGATTTAGTCCCCATCAACATAATCTAATCTATATAGTGAAGGAATTTACTATAACATACCCCACCTCTCCAATCATCATATAACCTCTGTGTGAGGTTATATGACTTACTGACTTCCAAGCCATTTGATGTCTCTTAGTCTCAGTTTCTTTATTTGTAAAAGGGGGATGGTGAAGTAGACTCTGAAATCCCTTCATGCTCCAGATTTATGATCCTTATCATCAAGGAAATGAGAGGGTAAACCTGTTCAGGTTCATATAAAGAAGTTCATGATCCCCAGGACAGTGCCCTATCCACTGCATCATACACTCTTTTTAGCTATCTTACAGAACAGGGGGATTTGCTGGATGACTATAAAGAAAATGTATAATGAAAAAAACTGATGGGTACTACAAACTGAACACATCCACATTTATTTTTTCTCGTTTGTAATAAATATGTAGTCAAGCAAAAACAAATCCCCTCATTGGCCACACACACACACACACACACACACACACACACACACGCACACACGCACACACACGCACACACGCACACACACACACACACACGCGCGCACACACACACACACACACACACACACACACACACACACCCCTTCCTAAATTTATTACCTCCTCTCTGTCATGGGTAGTACAGTTCTTCATCAGTCCTCTGGAATCATGGATGGTCATTGTAGTGATCTTAGTCCTTTGAACTTTCAAAATTGTCTTTACAGTGTTGTTGTCTCTATAGAAATCATTCTCCTGATTTTGTTTATTTCATTCATCATTAATTTATAAAAGACTTCAAAATTGTTCATTTTCTAACATTGATGTTATTATTTAAGTTGCTTTTTTCTGGTTCTGCTTACTTTTTTGGTATCAGTTCATATAAAACTTTTCATGTTTTTAAAAAATCATCCATTTCCTCACTTGTTACAGTGTAATAGTATCCCATCAAACTCATAGAACACAAATTATTGGGCCAGTCCTCAATTGCTGGGTAATTCTTTAGTTTCCACTTTTTCCACCACAAAAAGAACAACTATAAATATTTTTTGTATACATAGAACTTTTTTCTTTTTCTTTAATCTT
The DNA here is from genome assembly GCF_048593235.1 of Sminthopsis crassicaudata. NCBI lineage: Eukaryota > Metazoa > Chordata > Mammalia > Dasyuromorphia > Dasyuridae > Sminthopsis > Sminthopsis crassicaudata. Next base: position 725,728,081 of record NC_133617.1, read on the forward strand.
TTATGGGTATGGACTTCACACTAGTGTACCACATGTCAAAGTAAAAATCCAAATGCCTTTCCAGAATAGATGTATCCATTCATAGCCCAACAAAGTGGCGTATGAGTGTGTCTGTCTTCCTACAGCCTGTCCAACATTTATCATTTTTTCTTTTTCGTTATCTTTGTCACTTTGACTGGTGTGAGGTGGAATCTCAGAATTGCTTTAATTTGCATTTCTCTAATTAGTAGTGATTTGGAACCTTTTTTTTTTCCCATATGGCTATAGATAGCCTGGAAATAACCCACATTTATAAAGAGCTTCAAGGTTAACAAAACACTTTTCCCCACAACAATTTGACGATGTACATAGTGAAAGTATTATTACCCTAATTTTTTTGAGGAGTCATAGGCTGAGATTAAATGCCTGCCTTCCCAATGGTCACACAACTAGCAAAGGTCAGAGTTGGGTTTCTCTCTCTCTCTCTCTCTCTCTCTCTCTCTCTCTCTCTCTCTCTCTCTCTCTCTCTCTCTCTCTCTCTTTCTCTTCACCTATTTATTATTGTTTCTATCTCTTGATTCTATTTCTCCTCATTTTTCTTTCATTCTAATTCTCGTCCTGACTTCTTTCTCTTTCACTCCTCTCCCTACTTCTCTCTGTCTCTTACCCTCCTCTTTCCTCTCATTTCTCTTATTTTCTTTCTTCTCCTAGATTCTTTCTTTCTCTTTCTCTTTCATCCTCCACCTCTCTCTTTGTCTTTCTCTACCCCTCCTGTCTTCTGATTGTTCTTCCAGAAGTTATTTCCATTTCCACTGTTGCTTTTCTTGCCCTAATCTGGGCAGCAGTATAATAGAGTGGGAAGCCATGCTGTATTTTGAATCAGAGAGATCTGGTTTCACATCCTGGCTCTGCTATTGATGACTTGTGTGAATTTGGATAATTTACAAAACCTCTCTGGGCCTTGATTTCTCTTTTAGAGAATGGAGGAGTTCAACTTTCGGATGATTCCTTCTGACTCTCCATGTTTGATGCTAGGGCTGATGTGGTACAATAGCAGGGAGTATACTTTCAATACAGAAGATAACCCTCTTTTTCCTGCTGTATCTGGATCACTCATTTGTACTTCTATTCAGTTCAAGTATTGCCTTTGGGAGCGGGAGACAATCTTTGCTAGTCCTTGGCTTTTATAATGTTTCTGTAGTTAACATTTGGGGCAAGAGTAGAAGCCTTCTACTTCCATACACTACAGAGATAAGTGGATTGTTCATCACTCCTGAGATACACTCCATGGTGACTGAGGAGTTGCGTGCTCCAGAGATGTCAGCGGGAACAATTCATTACTCCATCAAGCACTTGGCATGTCAATCAATGCAAAAAAAAAAAAAAACAAAAACTACTTTAGGTCTGACAGCTCAAAAAAAATAGGCTCCTCACCAATTGTCATGCCAAAAATCCTGATAGGATAATGAATTATTCTTTATACCTATCATTTCATCCCATCAGACTGCCCAGATAGCCATGTTTGTTTGGACTAGATTATTGAAGTATACAAAATTGCAAATATAATAACTTTACAACAGAGAGACTAGAGGCATGAGGAGCAGACTCAAAATGAACATTTCTTGGGAAAGATTGAAGTTGACATAAAAATACACAATTCAAAATGGAATGAGAAAAGTTGACAGATTTTTTTTTTTACGTCAGCTGAAAGAATAAATTGTAAGATTGAGCATTTATTAAGCACCTACTTTTTGCAAGGCATCAACCTGGAAGTTGAGGATGAAAAGACAAAAAAAAAAAAAAAAAAAAAGAGCTCCAAGAGCACATATCTTGTCTGAGGTCTTTCCATTCTATTTAGAGGCAAAGGAACCTCAAAACATGTGGAGTTCAAGCCTCTCATTTTACATGGAAGGAAAGTGAGAATTTCTTTAACCACCAGCAAAATGTTAATCCTAATTTTTTTAAAAAAATAATAATATGGGAGATAACTTGCATTGGTAAAATATCAAATGTGGCAAAAAATGAGCTATTTGTGTTCTTTGGTGAGATAGAAGGACAATATCCAAAGTGATTAATTCAGGACACACAGGTGTTTCTGATTTTCTCAAACACTGGGGGCAACCAGGCTTCAGATTCTGATGGAAGAGAATTTTTAGTAGGGTAAATCTTCACAAGGATGGTTTTTCCCACACTTGATGCATCCTTTCTTTGAATCTCATGTGAGCTAATTAATGCCATTCCTTCTGGTACTTGACCTCTTCAAAGAACTGTGCCTAGATCATCTCCCGGGAGCCCTCTGTAACCAGGGTGAGCAAATGTATAGGGCCCATGGTCTCCCATGTTGGCAAGCATATGGGGAAGCTTTTATGCACACCACAAGGCATGTTTGGGCTTCAGCTAATCAGATTGTTTTCTCCTGAAAATGTCGGATTTATTTCTAGGGTCTGCAGCTGTCAATTTATCTTATGTAACTCCTTTGAATTGCTTGGTCAAAATGGTTGTTTTCAGTCCTGCTAAATAATGCTGAGATGCTACAGTAATGGTCATTCCAAATGCCGTTTAAAAAATACATCCACACATATACAGTTAGACTAATTTGTTCTCAAAATTGGGTCTTAATTGTTCCCTCATTGTTTAAAAATAGAGGACTGCAGCATTAATCTACTGCAGAATATTAAACATTTCATTAAAATATTGCCTATAAAGGACAGCTACTTCAAACCTCCTTCATGTGCCCTTGGCTGCTAGCAATATTATCTATTTTGCATTTTTAACTATCCACCCAAAGAAAAATCTGGGCATACGAGACCTTTTAATTTGGGCTTCAAAGAAAACATTTCTTAATGTTATGTAATAAATCAATCATTACTTGCCTAATAATCTTAATGCATCCCTTTGAAGTCAGAAATCCACAGGAGAGGCAGGGATTTTAAAAAATTGACAACTTTCCGGTCATTTGATGTAAACTGTGTTTTATTGATCAGATGGGAAACGGCATTTGATATTAATGGAATCCAAAGACGTCACATGTTCATGAAGAATAATGAAAAATGAAAAGTATCTTTTGTCCCAGAAGCCCCATCTTGCAGGAAAAGCAACTTACTAGTATTTTAGTGTTTCTTAAATTGAATCAACTCTGTGCTAGAATCCTACAAATCTTTCCTCCACAGCTTAGGAGAAATATGCCTTGGAAGATTTTATTTTTTTTTAAGCTCCTGTCATCTTGATGGAATCGTCCTCATCTATGCCTTTTTAGTCTATTTGCTATCAAGCCTTCTATGTCCTTTTTGTGTTTATTTCATCTTCCTTTTCTAGTTGGAAAGGATCTCTGAGGCCATCTGCTCCAATCTCCTTGTTATACAGGGAAAGTACTGGCGGTTTATTCAGGGTCATAGAGATAATAACTATCAAAGGTGAGAGACAAATTCTGATTGTGATACACTATTTTCCCCACTGTATCAAATTACTTCCTTTATTTTATTGTTGCCTTACTACTACTCCCTATGTACTTTACATTTCAGTAAAATTGGTCTATTTCCTATTTCTTTACTTGACAATTCACCTCTGCCTCCTCCTCATTTCCCCGACTTTACACAAATGCTATGTCCCAATTCCATCTTTGAAACCTTTGAAGCCTACCTTAAATTACCTTTTATGAGATATCTTTCCCAGTCTTCTAGTTATTAATTAATCAACCAGACTTAAGCAACTTTATATATATATTTTTTATAATTACTTATCTATGAACATGTTCTTTCTTTCAGATAAAAAGGACAAAAATTCCTTAAGAGAAGGGATTTATTCCTTTTTGTTTTTCTATTCCCCAGTACCCAATACAGTGTTTGGTATGTAGCAGGAACTTAATAAATGCTTATTGATTGATAGATTACAGAACTATCCAACAAAGTATTTTTAGGACTTCCAATCTAGTTATTTATTATTAATGAATGGTTTGAGATATAAAAATTTTACTTTCTGCCTGAAAGATGAGATGCTGATATCAGATTCATTGCAATTTGAATGATTTCGATTCAGTAGACCCAGAGGTCTTAAAGCAGAAGCTGTATAACCTCGTGTTAGTGTTGTTGGGAAGTGAATTCCTGTCCAGAAATGTGTTTCAATTTTTTATTGTTCAGTTGTTTGTGACTCTTTGTGAACTTATTTGTGACAATTATTTGATTGTTATCTGGGTGGATGTGTCATTAATGCAATGTATTTCCCATTTGAGGTTTTCTTGGCAAAGAGAGTGGAATCATTTTCCCTTTCCTTCTCCAGCTCATTAGATCTGTGAGAAACTGAGGCAAATAGAGTTAAGGGATTTGCCCAGGGTCGTACAGATAATTTGAGGCCAGATTGTTACTCCTGATTCCAAGCACAGTGCTCTACCTTTACTGTACCACATAAATGGCTTTTAAGGTTTGTTCCAACGCTGAGATCCTGTGATTCTGTACTGTAGGATCCAACAGGTAGATATATTATAAGGAAGGCTAGTTGAGAATAATGAGAGGTAAAGAATATGATATAACCATTTGATTTCTCCTTTTCTATAAAAATATATACATATTAATATAACAGTATATAACTACCAGTTAGCCATTTTTATATGCTAACTTAAAACAAAATTACCATTTAAAATACAATTTAAAAAATTATAACACTTAGGCATACCATGTCTCAAAATTTAAATGTTGTGGGTTCCTACTTCACCACTCCAGCCTGGTCCTAATCTATAAGAGGATCATAAGAATCATAGATTTAGGACTGAAAAGGGAGCATGGAAGCCATGTAGTATGGCCTTTTCACTTTACAACTGGGAAGGGCAGAGTAGCCTAGTCAGCATTTGAAGCCAAATTTTCTTCTTCTATTCTTTCTACTTTTCCATGCTTGAATTCCTTTCCTTTTGAGTAAAAAGCCTTCTAGCTAGATTCATTCTTGATCTTGCTGTGATGGAGCTTCAGAATGACTGGCTTAAATCATTCTAGTTTTGGCGTGTGCTAGAGCTTCTGTTTCCTCTAGGTCACCAGAGAGTTAGGAGATTCTATTTCTTTGGTCTGCTTCTTATTCTTGTCAACATCAGATTTTGGATCACTAGTTTTACTTTAATTTTTCTCCCCTTCAATTTCAAGGGAGGACAACTTCCTAACACAGCAGCTCATGCCTCATAAACTGGCCTTTTGGAAATTCCATTCAGTCTTACTCTTCTTTCCCTTTTCAAATCAAAATCTAGAAACTCATGATCCATAGTGACCTGCGGGGATCTCGGCTTAATTCTGTGGATTAAACCTTCTAATTATTTGATTGTTATCTGGGTGGATATGTCATTAATGTAATGTATTTCCTACTTACTCTGCTAGATAACAGCTTAATTCTTCCTCCTTTTTAATTGTCAATTACCATTAAAATATACATTATTTGTTGGTTATGCATTTATATTACCTATACTACTACTATTTTAATGGCTTATTTTCCAAACGTTGGATCAACTTTTTCCCCTCTTTCTTGCATACTTTAATCTCATTTAAGATAATAATCTAAATGTTACATGTTTACAGGGCTCAGAATTGGGACTTAGAAGTTCCATGTTTGAGTTCCAGTTCAGTTATTTTCTAGCTAGGTGGGCAACATCTTTTGGCTTATCATTTCATTTCTTAGCCTCAGTTTCCTTATCTGAAAAATGGAAAGTAATAATGCTTGCACTACTGCATTGGATTGTGATGAAAAAAGTACTTTATAAACTGCAAATCACTATATAATCCATGATTATAATGAACACAACTAAATGGAAATTATCTACTGTTCCAGAGAGAGTATGCTTTGTAACTGGAGAGTTGTTTTTAATAGACTTGATAGAAAGAGCACTGAACATTATCCAGATCACTACCTAAGTGGTTGTCAGGACTCAAACTGGGTTAAATAAAAAAAAAATCAAAAAGACTACATAGGCTAATTAAAAGATAACACCATGTGGTTAAACATAGTGCCTGAATAATTGTTTCTTCCTCTAAGATAAGTGTACAATATATATTATGGAGTAAAAAATGCTCAACAAATCCCCAAACAAAAGCCCCAAACTTGGGATAAGATAAGATTTCTATTTTAAGAAATGGAATTCTTTCTTCATTTTTGCATGTGGCTTTAGCATGGTCACATAGAATGTGTTTGAGTCCTCAACCTAATCTGTTCATTGCTAATGGTGAATTGTAGGAGCAGTTAGATGGTACCATGGATAGAACACTGGCCCTAGAGTCAGGAGGAAAAGGTGAATTTTAATTAAGCCAAGAAATTCCCCCCCCATTTATCCCTATAAAAAGGTTATGAATTTAGACTTTCTTGGTAAATGCCATGTGGGATAGACAATAGAGTATAATTGTAAGGATATAAATTCAGTTTCTTGAGGAAAGTGGTATAAAAAGGGAGATATGGAGCAGGTAACAAAGATCCTAGAAAAGGTATTTGGAGTAGGAGTGAAGTGGAACTAGTAATGTTTTTTCTGGATAGGGGTGAGTCCATCTTGAAACTAACTTCTCAGCTGTCGTTTAGACAGGGTAGAAATAAATACTAGTGATCTTTTCCACTTTACTATAGCTTTTTAGAAAAAGATTAATTTAAAATTTTTAATGAGAAAAATCTATTTTTGAGCTTTTCTTTTCATTAGAAAACAAACAAAAAATAAAACTCTTGCAACAAATATTCATAGACAAGCAAAACAAATTCCATTTTTGGCTCTGGCTCTGGCTCTGGTGCTGGCTCTGATTCTCTCTCTGTCTCTTTGTCTCTCTCTTTCTTTCCCTGTCTCTCTGTCTCTCTCTATCTTTGTATGTCTTTCTCTTTTCCTTTCCCTCCCTCCTTTCTTCTCCTTCTCTCTCTCTTTCTCCTTTTCCTTCTTCTCCTTCTCCCTGTCTCTCTGTCTCTGTCTCTAAACCTGTTTCTGTCTCTCTCTGTGTCTCTGTCTGTCTCTTTCTCTCCATGCCTCCCTCATATGTGTGTATGTGTGTGTGTGTAATTTTGTACTGGGTACTATATTTGATACAAAGAAATTCTAGTTCAACAGAAAATAGAAAGTTCCTTACAGAGGGGGAATAGAGAGTCTCTACTATTTGGTGGGCAGACAGAGGCACCAGGAGGCAGCCAGTATTAACAGGTTGTAATTTCTCAATCGTCCTCACCAAGACAAGAGAACTGAGAGTTCTCCCCATTCTGTGCCTCATCTCACTTTTCAAGTTGCCTTTTGGTAAGTTATTTTTTCTCTTCAAAGTTTTCCTTATGTTCTTAATTTGGTCTGTACAAGAATACTTGGGAGGAACTGTGCCCTCCATCTTCCTGCTAGGAATGGCTTTGGGTTCCATCTATACTGAATTGTTATGATTTGAACAAAGAGATTAAAAACTCTAAATGGATTTCATTGCTGAGAGTCACAGACCTAGGTCTGGAAAGGATCTCAGGAGTCATTAGATACATGTGAAAGGGGGATTAAATATAAAATATATTGTGATTAGCCCCAGTGGACTTACTGAGGAGCAATGGGTAGAATTTTCAAAAAAGGCAAATTGAAACCTTAACTGAGGAAGAACTTTTCCCAATACCTGGATTTTTCCAAAGTGGAATAGGATGCTTCCAAAAGACATGACTTCCTTTATTCTCAGGTCTTCAAGGAAAAGCTGAATGACCATTGTTGGATATGATGCAGAGAGTATTTTTTTTTTATGTGTATGGATATGGGTTGTATGAGTTGACAATCTCTGAGATGCTGTGAAGAATGATCATACATTCTAAAGTCTGCCTTCTATCCTTTGCTTGGTCCTGGCTACTGCTGACTTGAGCTTTTTAAAATTTGTCACATTACATATTTAGTAAATTGAATTACTCAATTAGCAGTAGCTGGCCAGCAATCTGGTTATCTGGTACCAGTTTTCTTCAATGTAATTGAATTAATTTGTGTAATTGAAATGAAAATAATTATGATATTTTTCCATCACAGGGACTTTGAAAAACAGTGGATGTAGAACTGGAATTAAATTGTACTCTTTGATATAAAGAGAGGGACTCTATATGGCAATAATACTTGGGCATTAGTCACGTTTCTAAGATCTAATGTCAAATCCATGGAAGGCTGGGGTTTTCAAGAAGACAGAGACTGTTTTCTCTGTTGCAGAATAAACAGATATGGTTCCATAAAGTCTTTTCCTCCCAGCGTTGCCTTTTGCAAGGCTTTGTTTAATAAGCAGATCTCTGATAGTATTTTTCTGGGCAATGATCTCTTGTTTATCCCTTTGATATTGACCACGAACTGGCCCCCTTTCATTTAGGCCCTCTCAGAGACTGACATCTGCATTTGAAGGTGATTTTTTAAAGAAGCCAGCCTTTAAAAGGTCATAAAACACTTGGCATTAGGTTCTCAGAGTGTGTGATGAATATTTTAATAGTTAAAAATGTAGCCAGGCAGCAAAGAAATGATTTAGCGTTGTAAATAAATCTCTTTGTGGGATTTAATGTGCAAAAATGGACAGCAATGGCTTTAAAAAATCATTCCCCGAATGCTGAGATCTATACAATAGCATACTTTGTATGTTGGATCCATATCGGGAGGGAGTTCATTATATCTTTTTTAGATATTGTAGGAAGACACTAAAATCATTCTCTCCTTCAGGACTTCCATCTGTCTTCTCAAAACTAGAAACGTGTCGAGTAGACTTTCTGGGAAATATCACTGATACTAGATTCCAGAGGGGGTATAGCATTTATCAAAGTATCTTAGAGACTAAGAACTTCAAATGCATTAATTCAAGGCATTGAGTGGAGATAAAAAAAGAGAAACGTTCCTTAATTCGCCTGTTTATTTGTAATACAGTGGTTCAATTCAGGCTTCTCTCTGATTCCCATGACTATCAAAAATTCTAAGGATAAATGGGAACCTCCACTGGATAGGTGTATATATTCCATTCATGAAGTCCAAGGATGAGGATTTGTCATTTAGCTTTCATCCTGCAAGTTTCCCCAACACATGTACGGTGCTCTTGTTAAGCACCCTTGTATTCTCCGGGGATTGGGAGCTGTTAGCCCAATAACTCGTTTCCTGCAGTAAGCAGAACAGAAAGGGTGGAGAAAATGTCAAGGACATGAAGGTGATTTCTAGGTCTGCTATAATTGAACTTTTAATGCCTATGGAGAGGAGTTAGGAACTTTTTTTTAAAATATCTCATCCAAAAATCCCTGCCCAGATTTGGCTATGTGTGGTATTCAATTTATCCATTTCAGAAGATGAAAGTGTGAGTTGTCTGCCAGAATTTTGCTTTCAGTCGCACGATATCATTGCATTTCTAATCTGATGCTTGGATTTTGATGCCAACCCCTCTGCCATCAAGACCATTTCCTTTTTTGTGATGTTGTTAAAAGGCTCTTGGTGTGGAGAGGTTTCAAACAGCATCCATCACAGTCAGTCTGAAATTGCAATCCTTAATTTTTATTTTATTCCTTTGGAGTTTCATCTCATTCCCCTCCACCTCCTACCCCCTAAATCCCACGGAGACAAAGGAGGGCAGGGAAGAAGGTGGGTCAGAACACTGAAACAGTGTTTTATTAGGGAAAAAAGAAAAAAAATTACAAACAGATGAATTAAGAGGAAAATATTTATTATTATGCTTTTATGAGCCTTTATGAGTAAGTTCAGAATTATTCTATAGTAATCATTTCTAAGGCTTTAGATTTTTTGAGTCCCGAGCCAAGCTTATACCTTTGCTGCAAACTTAGATCATTCTCCTTATTTCCTCCCTCCCCCCTCCATTCTGCTGTGGACAACTGTTTTCGGGCCCCATAAGAAAAAAATGGTACTTAGCCCTATAAATAGTTGGTGTCAGAAAGGTAATCTTTGTATCCAGGTCTCACTTCATTATAGACACTGTACTGATTTACAATTAAATAAGAGGAAAGAGAGTTAGAAAAAAATGGAATATATTTAATACATATTTTCCAGAGCTTGCTGGGAGAGTGATATTGTAAAGATAAGAAATATTACATTAAAATAAACATTCATTGGTCGGTATCATACATCATGTCTCCAATACAAATTTCAAGTCTCAGATATGAATATTTCAAGATCAAGTTGCTTTCATCATTCTCTCCCTTGCAAGAAGGAAGATTGCAAGCAATCTACCTTAAAGTAAGCAGCTTTAATCATTGGGTTTCTAAATCAACTGAACTATGGTAGAAAAAAAGATGGAAGAATCCTATAATCCCTGGTTTAGTTGTAATGAAATTGTTCGGGATGAGAGGGAAACAGATGGATTCTGATTAATTTCCTACCAAGACCAGGAAATATAAACTTTAATGTTCTTTGTAAATTTGCTAGGGTAAATAGTGTCTATATGCGAGGATGTGAAAAAAAAATCATGCAAGATCAAGATGAATTTTCTCTGGTTGTTGGACATCAAAAGCACATCTATACCTCATGTTTCTATAGTGCTTTAAGGCTTCTAAAGCACTCTATATACATTTCATTACATTTGAGAACACCATACTCAGCAATATCTTTGAAATCTCAGATACATTGTGTTTTTGCTGGTTGACCCAGAGAAACATCCAGACTTGTTTTCTAAAAATGGCAATAAGTATCATAGTTTGCTCTGGAATAAGCTCTGAGTGTATTCTAGTGGATTTAATATCACTCAAAGACATTCCATGGATTATTCACTGTAAATCTCTTGGTGGTAAATAAGATGCAAATTTGGGATCCATAAGTTTGAGATTCTTTAATTCAGACTCGACATTTATGATGCAAGGACCCTAACTGAAAACAAAGATGAACTTTAGGAAGATGTAATTTGGAGTGAACTTGGATTCCTGAGTTGTCACAGTCCATTGGTTTAATGGTTGCCATTTAGGGGGCATGAAAGAACTGAGGGGCAGCTTCATGGCTATCTTCTGACCTTTGAAGTACCTTTTCACTGTTCCAGGCCCCTGGTGGACCCACTTCAAGTCATTCTAAGCTAGCAACTGAGTAGGGAGGGGGAATAAGAAAAGTTGGGAGGCTAGAAGTGTACCTTTGGTGTTAACCTTGAAACTGAAATGAGAAATTCAAAATAGATAAGGAAAGAAAGTAGAAATCTGCCCAAGTCCCACAATGTCACTGGACTTCAGACGTCCTCTTACCTCAAAAGGAAAATCAATAGTTTCTTTCTCCAAACTTAAAAATACCCCAGTTGCCAAGCTTTGCCTTCTGAGGGAAATGTTATTCTCTCCGTATATTTGGATGTTATCTGCTAGAAGAGCTTCCTCCATGGAATCTGGTGAGTGGTAATCGTGATTATCCAAACTTTGAACCTAATTGTGACTAATTTTAAGCAATGAATGATAAATTTCAAGGGCTAACCAATTTGAGTATCTAATTTTTTTTTAAAGGGCAGGGATAGGAAGAAAGGTTTTCATTTTAATTTGGGAAGAGAAGAGAGTGACTATTTGAAAATATGTTTAAATTATCTGTCATTCAAGACTACAAGAGTATAGCCTTTGTGGGGAAGGGGTTATGGAACTGTTAATAAAATATATAATAACTTGCAGTCTGCACCCTGGAATGGGGTGAGATGGATAACAATCACTGGTGATTTAACACTGGAAACAAAACATTCTGTGTTATTATCTTGTCGTGGTAGTTGTGACTTGGAAACAGCTTCTCCTTTGGGGTCACAGTTGCTCACTTTAATGGAAAGGTATTGTTTGTGAAATTTGACCCAGAGGATCAAGTCAATTTTAGCTTGATATCGGTATGATGTTTTTAGGCCTTCTGGTCATTTACTTTGTTACTGTCTAGGGTGTATGTGCTTTGTCATGTAGGAAATGACACTTTTCCTATTTACTCCCTTTCTCTAGATTTGGTGACTGAACTCTGCTCTCCCAACTACGTGAGACATATAGACTTTAGTAGGAGTTGGGGAATGAGGGATATAATGAACTCCACTAGCTATAGGGATTGCCTGATAAAATACAGAGACTCAACATCTCCTATAGCTCCATCATTTTTTCTCTCTGTCCATCTTCTGTAGACTATAGGGGCTCAATTAGGTACATATGAAAAGATGAAGCCTTATATTATAGTTATATGTATGTTCTTCATTCAAGTCAGTTAAATCAGGGGTTCTTACTCCACCATCAGTAAACTTAAAAAAAATTTTTTTTTTGGCAACTACAGTTTAACATAATTGACTTCCTTTGTAATCCAATGCATTTTATGCATACAATAACATTATTCTGAGGAGTTTATAGACACCATCAGTCTTTCAAAAGAGTCCAAGAAACAAAAAAAATTGGTTAAAACTCTTCAAATTAAACAGACATTTGTTTAGTACCTGCTCTGCATTTTTGGCACACAATGATTAAAAACAACAACAGCAACAGCAACAAAAAACAACACCGGTCATTTTCTCAAGGAATTTCTAAGCTGCTAGGGGAGAGATGATGAGTATATAGATAAATCAAATTCAAGGTAGACAAATATAAGGGTGGAGGAGCTATCCAAAGTACTTTAGGAAATTGAAAGGAAGGAGACAATGCTTTCAACTGAGGGAGATCAGAGGGGATTTCATGTAAAAAATGGTACCTCAGTAGGGATTTAATGGATGACAAGAAAATATTGATGGGTGAGTAAGTTCCAGGAGTCAGGGGATGGCTTGTATAAAGCCATAGTGGGTAGAGATGATGGTCATAGCTGATGGGATAGTTTATATTATAGTTTGGCTGAAATGTAAAGTGAGTAATATTAGGCAGGAAGGTAGGCTGGATAAAGATAATGGAAGATCTGAAGATTAAGGAGTTTATTCTAGAAACAATGGGTGATCATTGAAAGTTTTTGAGTAGGACAGTTGCACAAAATTTGGTAAATATGTGAAGAAAGAATTGGAAAGGGGAAAGACTGCTGGTAGAGAGACCAGTTAAGAGGCTAGAGAAATAGTTCAGATGAGGGAGATTGAAGACATGAACTAAGGTGGCAGTCATAAGTGGTCAAAAGATTGCTTGAACAGATAGAATTAAAAGGCCTTAACAGCTGAGTGCGTTTTGTAGGGTGAGGGAAAAGAAAGTGCCCAAGATGATTCTGAAACCTACGTGACCAGGAGAGCAGGAATGCCTTCAAATATAGTGAATTTGGGAGGAGGGTCAGGTTTTAGGAGAAGGAGAATTCCGTTCTGGACATGTTGAGTTTGAACTGACAGAGAACAACCAATATGGATACTACAGGATTGTATATTGAGAGTTGGAAGGGCTTTTAGAAGTTGAGTCCAATGCCTTTGTCACCTTACAGATGAGAAAACAGACATAGAGAGGTCAGAGGATTTTCCCAGAGTCCCACAATAATTGTCTGCAATGGAAGCAGAGTTCACATCTTCCTTCCTTCAAGGCCAGTATGAAAACCAGTATACTGTCCTGATTCTATGTCCAGGAAGTAGTTAGATATATGGAATTGAATCTGTGCTGTAAACTTCTAGAGTATAAACTCCATGAGGGCAGGAACTTTGTCCTACTTGCTGTCATATCTCTTCTCATGCATAGTAGAGTGATTTATGCAATTTAATGACAATAGATCATTATTTTGGCTTATTAAGGCCATACCCAGGTATTTTAGATTTCAATGTAACATATAAAATTGTAGATTTATCGATTCTTCTCTTAGCTATAGAAGTCTGAAGGAATGAATCTTGTATTTAGCCCGGTCTAGCATTTCCCATTTCCAGACCTCCCATTGGGACAAAACCAAAAGGAAACATTGCCTAAGCTGGGGCAGGACCAGTTAGGGCAGAGCTCTAGTAAGCTCAGAGTTCCATTGATTCTTGGAGATAGATTAGAGTGATTTCTGACTCCATCACCCCTTCATTGGACTTCCCTTTTGGTGGTCAGGAATCAGGATGAACAAGGCAAGCAATAGTGCCATGGGAAGTACAGGGCCACAAGTTAAGTTCTCTCTCTCCTTCACTGCCAGTTTTATCCTAGATCTAAGGAGAAAGCTTTATGCAATGGAATGAATACTTTCCTTGGAATTAGAGGATCTGACTTCAAATCCTTTCTTTGATGTTCATTCCCTATGTGATATTTTGGTTTCCTCATCTCTAAAATGAGAGGGCTGGATTGGATAAGCTGCTTTCCTAAAGGTGAGCTTAGTATCTCTTTCAGCCAACTCAGCAGCTGGAGAGCAAAGAATCTCTGGTTTTTGTTTTTTTATCCAGAGAATTTCATACATTGCCTTACACATAGTAGGTTCTCACTGAATGTTTGTGGGATTAAGTTGAATTGGGACATTTTGGCCATCAATCATTATTTTTTCCCTTTATCACTCATATGAAACACTTGATAGTAGAGTCAGCTCCACTCCGGTTTCATTTTCATGTCTCTCTGAAATGTGTTAGTGGCCTTTGTTGCTTGTACAGTATAGAATGAAGTCAACTCTGGGAAAGTTTCAGGTAGGGAACCAGTGATAGGATATCTGTGCTTTGAGAACCAGCCTGGCTAAGTTTGGAGAGATTCATCAGCAAGAAGAGGGGGGAACATAAATTTTTCACCGCAACAGTGGCTGAAGAACATATTCCAAACCCTATCAAGACCTTTGGATACCATTGAATAAATTTTATCATCAAATGTAGTTATTGGCACATTGTAAGCACTTAACAAATGTTCTATGTATCTGTCTAATACCTATCTGTATATCTATACATCCACATATGTATGTATGTATGTATGTATATATCTATATATAGATATATATATATCTATATATAGATATATGTATGTATGCATATAGATAGCTAACTACGTGTCTCTCTGCCATTAGAATATGAGCCTTGGAAAGCAGGAACAATTGGTGACTTTATTTGCATCTCTAGCACTTAGTATAATATTTGGCACAAAGTCAACACTTAAAAAATGCTGATTAATATTTGATTATATAAGATCTGGGGATTTTAGTAAGCTGCAAGTTTAATGTGTTAGCAATGTGACATGGTAGCTGGGAAAACTACTGTGATTTTATTTTACTTTTTGCAAGACAATCATGGTTAAGTGAATTGTCCAGGGTCATATGTTAGTCAGTATCTGAATGAGATCTCATTTGAATTCAGGTCCTCCTGATTCCAGAACTGGTGCTCTAGCCACTGCGCCACCTAGCTGCTCCAACTACTGTGATTTTAGGCTACAGTTTCTGGGGAAGAGGAGATGATTGTCCCATTTGCCTCTACCTTGGTCAGACCTCATTAGGAATATTATGTTTAATTCTAGATGCGGTAGTTTAGGAAGGACATTGACAAACTGAAGGGCATTTGGAGAAGGACTATGGGAGATTTTAGGTTCATTCCATATGGGAATCAGTTGAAGGAAATGGGGTTTTGAATTTGAAGCAGAGAAAAGTTGAGAGGTGGGGTGTCATGATAACTGAATTCATGTATTGCTGTATACTTACACATTGATATCAGAAACATTTACTTTTTTTTTTTAAATGGCAAAAGATATGGCAGTAGCTTTAATATATCATCTTATTTTGCAAAAATAGCATAGTCTCAATGGTAGTTACTGGATGGTATCCAAAAGCTAATTTCTTTATAATGACCCCCATTTGTTAATAGTCTTCCTTCCATACTTAAAACAAAAGGCACTAATCACTATTTATGTAATCATCCTTGAGAGCCCCTGAGTCTTGAGTTTATGGGTTTATGGAACAGATCCTAATGGTGGGTAGACATAGATTCTACCCACCATTAGGATCTAATACTCTGTAAACTCCATGAGGTCAGGGACCATTTCATTTTTTTGTCTTTGTACTCTCAGTACGTAGCATCATTACTGGCACATAACATGTTTTGTTGCAGTTGTTTTTGTTGTTTAGTCATTCCAATCATGTCCGACTTTTTATGACTTGATTTGGGGGTTTTCTTGGCAAACATTTTAGTTTGTCATTTCCTTTTCCAGATCATCTTATAGATGAGGAAACAGAGGCAAGTAGGGACGAGGCCCTCGGCCAGGCTCACATAGCCCAGGCTCTCATAGCTAGTAAGTGTCTGAATCCAGATTTGAATTCAGGTTTGTTCTGAATTCTATCCTGGCATACTATCCACTGTACCAACCTGATTGTCTAAGTAATTGATTGGTAGCATCACAACAATGGTTTCCATAGGCTATTTTCTACTTTAAAATCAATATCATGAAACACTAGCTCCTCATTTCATAGGTGATGAAACTGAACTCTAAAGAAGGGGACTAAACTATTTAAGATGATGCAGCTATTCAGGTGAGGACCAGACTTTATTTGCATCTCCCAAGGCTCCCTGATTCTCAGATTATGCACTATCCATTATAAACACTGCAAATAACTCTTTGCCTTATGACTGCTCTCATTTCTCAGTCCTATGGTGTTTCAGATCATTTCTAAAAAGTCTGCTTTGTATAAAAGCTTCTTCAGGAGAGGTCCAGATCTCTGTAAAATCTAAGCTCCCCAGCAGGTCCTAGTGAGCAGCATGGCATCTTAAGCACTTGGAATCAGCAAGATCTGACTTCAAATCCTGGCTCAATAATGTACTAGCCTAGTCACCCTGAGCAAGTCATTTTAAATTTCTGTTTCCTTCTCCATAAAAGAGCTTGAAATTGATAACCTCTAAGTTCTCTTTCATTTCTAAGTTTATGATCCATGACTTCCCAATGATATCATGATATAACAGAGTACTACCTAACATTGGATAAAAAATAAACTCAGAAATCATCCATGAATGAGCCAAACCTTAAGAAACTGAGATCTAGCTTGGAGGATGTAAATTTAGCACTTTGCCTTAAACTTGTTTCTCAGTTGTTGGAAAGGACTGGACAGGATCATGGATTGGAAGAGACTAGAGTCTAATAGTAAAGAAATACATTCGGGAAATTTTTATAAAAAAATGGGAGTACTCAAAAAAGGTATCTGTGAAGTAGTTCGTTAAAAAAAAAAGATCTGTATACCCAGAAAGAACTTTAATTAGTTGAAGAAATGGATTGTATAAAACTGCATTCTAGGAAATAGGAAACCATTCCATATGATCCAAAATTTACTCATTTTCTAGGCATTATGAGAATGGAGTGAGATTGGTTCAAGGTTTGTCCAGAGCCCTAAAGCCTGATACCCAAATCAGTGTGTCAATTATTCCTCCATATGCAGTGAAGACGTTCACTTAGTATTAACTGATCGTGTAAAGAATCCTGGGGAGAGTAAGCTAACTGGAGGTTATGAGTTATATTTGCAAGGACAATTTAGTTATTTTAATAAATATATTTCAAGCTTAAGATTTCTCTGTATCTAATCAACTAGTTCCATTTTCCTTTGCATTTGATGAGGGCATTCATTAGCATTACACAGGACCAGAGAAGTTTGGGTCAGAATGAAATAGAGCACATAATATGTTGCAATATCATGTTTCTATAGCTCATTTAAGCCATTATTAAGCACCTCAGGTTTTTTTTCTCCTTGAAGGGGAGAGAAATTTATTTAATCTCATTAAAACTTTGTGTCTAAGTAATAAAGGCAATTCTTTTTTTATAAATCAAAATATGACATAAACAGGGATTTGGAGATAATGAATGTTGTTTGCAACCTACGGTCCGAGAGTTCAGATTTTAAGCAATATAAAATATTTAGCAGCTAGAGAAAAAAATACTTGTAATGATTCGGCTGTTTCTCCTCAGTAAGAAATTAGCTAGCAATAAATTTGTGTTAGAATCTAACTGGGAATAAAACCAGACTGTGCAAACTTAATTTGACTTCAGGAAAGAGAAAGGAGCTGATGCAAAATGAGTATCCTTGAACATTAACCCTGCACTTGTGGTCTAGACTGGTGGTGGAATTGTCATTTTAGAAATCGTTCAGTTGTTTCAGCTGAGTGTGACTCTCTATGACAACATTTGGGGTTTTCTTAGCAGATACTGAAGTGATTTGCCATTTTCTTCTCCAGCTGGGAAAGCAGAGGCAAGCAGGGTACAGGGACTTGTCCAGGGTCACATGTCTTCGAAGTGTCTGAACTCAGATTTTCCTGATTTCAGCCCTGACTTTTACCTCACCAGGAAACAGAAATTCTTTTGTTTGTTCTTATTAAAGGCATTGTTGAAGGCACTGAGAAAAAAATTTTGATGAACACTTAGCTATCCTAATGCTTAACATCTGATTTGAGGTCAGTATCATGTAAATAATGCAATAAAATTCTATTGTTTAGTTCAATGTAAATTTTTTAAAATTTTGAAGCAGTTGGGGGTTATGACTTGCGTGTAAGTAACATTTGAACTCAGGTCATTCCAACTCCAGGGCCAGCGAGCCATCCACTGTGCCACTTAGCTGCCTCCTTTTTTCCTGGATTTTTTGTATGCTATTGATATATACACAAGCGGCACTTCATCTGAGAGGATATTTCAAGCTACCTTTTTTGTGAGGCTGAGTCAAATGCTTTTTTCTACAAACACAAATTATAAAGATACTTTATTTTTTCTGCATCTCTCAAATTCAAATATTTTTCAAAGTAAACAAAAAATCTGTGTATCCTCTCTCCATTTATTTCATGGTAACAAATTCAAATATAGATTCAAAAAACTTATAAAGATGGGGATCACTGGAAAATTGCCTGCAAAACTCTTCCTCTTCCTTTTGCATATCTTTAGTGAGGATGGTCTCAATATAGCAAACAGTTGCTCTCATTTTCCAGAGATGAGAAAAAAAGGCATGTATCTTGGTACCTGGAAATGTCTTCTTGGCTGCTCAATAGAGAGGCAGTAGAGTGTCAGAGCTGGAATAAATAAGACCTGAGTTCAAATTCTGCTTCAGATGCTCTATGTATGACCCTGAGCAAGTCACTTGAGGCAAGAGGAAAGACCCTTCATGCCTCAGTTTGTAAATTAAAGGGCTTGAACTTGATGTCTTTTAGCTCTAAATCATAATTTCTTCCATTCTTTTGAAATTTTTCTTACTTTGCCCTATTTTGATAATTGAATCTGCAAATTTTTGTTTGTTTGTTTTTGTCTCTGATACTGATTTCTTTCATTTGTACTTGTTTAGGACAGGCTTCTCCCCTTGAAGTTTGCATACATACACAGACAGTCCCAAATACTTTCAGAGTTGATAGGAAATGCATAGACCGTACAATCCAATCCATATGTGATCCATAGTGAACCAAGCAGAGGCCATCAAACAGGAATCCCTGCTACAATTAACCTGGTCTTTTTTTGAGGTAAAGGCTCGGTGGACTATTAAACAAAAGTATCTTCAGTCAAATCTGCAAGAGTCTTGTATAAATTTAACATATTAATGGGTTTAGGAGAGCAATCAAGAATACATTTTGTTCTACCCAGTCAGATGCTTTTAAAAGAAATCAATAAATAATAGACACAGTGATATCTTTCTTAAGAGCCATTGCATTACCATTTCATCACATAAGGAGGTGGATGCAGAGGTGGTAGAATCCAGATCTGGTGATTCTACTCTGGTTGTCTATGAAAATAGATTGTTCCAAAATTGCTGCCAGGTACACTTTATTTTGTGTTTATTTTCTTTATCATCTCATTGCTTTCATAGAATACTCTATTTTCATGCATTCTCTTAAGGTTTTTTCCCTAACAATTATCTTTTATAATTCTATGAAGCAAACATTCATTCATTTATTTATTTTTTGTTCTCTTTTTATTTATTTATTTTTATTATAGCTTTTTATTTACAAGATATATGCATGGGTAATTTTTCAGCATTGATCCTTCTGTTCCAACTTTTCCCCTCCTTCCCCCCACTCCCTCTCCCAGATGGCAGGTTGAGCAATATATGTTAAATATGTTAAAGTATAGGTTAAATATAATATATGTATATATATCCATACAGTTATTTTGTTGCACAAGAAGAATCAGATTTTGAAATAGTGTACAATTAACCTGTGAAGGAAATAAAAAATGCAGGTGGACAAAAACAGAGGGATTGGAAATGCTATGTAGTGGTTCTCCATTTCCCAGCGTTCTTTTGCTGAGTGTAGCTGGTTCTATTCATTATTGAACAAATAGAACTGATTTGGTTCATCTCGCTGTTGAAGAGAGCCACGTCCATCAGAACTGATCATCATACAGTAGTATTGTTGAAGTATATAATGATCTCCTGGTCCTGCTCATTTCATTCAGCATCAGTTCATGTCAGTCTCTCCAGGCCTTTCTGAAATCATCCTGCTGGTCATTTCTTACAGAACAATGATATTCCACAACATTCATATGCCACAATTTATTCAGCCATTCTCCAATTAATGGGCATCCACTCAGTTTCCAGTTTCTAGACACTACAAAGAGGGCTACAAAGGGGATGCAAGCCAGTGACTTATTAAAAGATATTCACCATACCCACATTTTACACCTAGGGTCCTCCTCTGTGGTGTTTTGTAAATGAGCTTTTACCACTTGTTAGCCAATACTTGTTGTCAGTTTTTGGGCTTCTTGGGCCATTTTTTAGGGGGCCTTTTATCTTCTCTACGAAGTGATAATAGCATTATGACATTAGTAAATTTTAAAGCTAGAGTAGATCTTAGAAGCCATTAAGTTCAACCTTCTCCTTTTACACCTGAAATAACTAAAGTTTTTTGATATTTAGTGCCTTGGTCAAAGTTCTAGAGCCAATAAGTGTCTGAGGCAGAATTTGAACAGAGGTTCTTCCTGACTACAAATCCAGTAGTATTTGCATTTGAGCTGCCATGATTTCATTCACTCAATGATTTCATTCATTTCATTTCTTTGTTTTCTCATCTTTGTTGTTCTTTCTATTCTGGTGGTTACTTCAACTTTTGGGATGACAGACTAATGAACTGCCCATTAAAAAATTCCTTCATCTGTAAGCATGTTATATAGATGCAATGCAGTCTTTCCTATATTTATCACTATTCTAATCACAATACACTTCAAATCTAATGACAGTGAACTCCAATAACCGGATAAGAGAGAGCACTATCATTTTACCTACTTGTTATTAGCTTTGTAAGAATGCCAGATAGAGTTTGATATATTTAGTAAAAGCAATGATCCCTTCAAACCAAAGTTGACCTATTTGATAAGATGCAGACTTTGTAATAATAATAATCAGTTTGTATATGTTTTTAGTGATAATGATAATCACAATAATGGCTAGCACCTCTAGAATTAAGAAAACCTATAGAATATAAAAAAAAACCCTATAGAATTAAGGTTTTCAAAGTGCTTTTATAAATTTTATTACATTTTATCCTCATCACAACCCTGGGGAATAGATTCTATTGTTATTAGTTCTATTTTATGAGGCAGAAACTGAGACAGAAGGAGGCTAAATGACTTATCCAGGATCACACAATGTCTGATATGGGATTTGAACTCAGGTTTTCCTGACTTCAGGTCCAATGCTCTATGCAATATATCACCATCTGTAAAAAATTCTTTATACATATTATCTCATTAAGTCCTCACCATAACTCTGTATGGTAAGTGTAGGAACACATATATGGGAGAGCTGTTGCAATACATGGGAACCACCTAACAGTGGTTGCTTAGAGATCCAAACCAGAATGAATCTCCACTTGTGAGAGGATGATACAAGGAGATTGAGAGGCAGTTTCCTTGTCTGACCTCTCTCCTCTTCCCTCTTCCTCCAATTTATCTCGTTCCCAATCTGCAATACCTATGTCAGCAAAGGCTGCCCTGCAACTCCTTCCGATGTTATGACCCACAGCTGTGGAGGCTTTCGGAGAATTGACCTGTCCCTTGACAGGTAGGTACTATGGATTTTATTATCCCCATTTTACAGATGAGAAAACTGAGTCTAAGAGAAGTAAAATGATTTTCCAGTATACAACCATTAAGACAGAATTTGAACTTAGGTCTTTATGATGGAATTTTGATTCAAGTTTGATATCGGGGTGACCATGGGATATAAAATTTAGAATTTCTAGTTAATACAGCTAGTTTTTAAAAGTATATAAAATATAATATGTTAGTTTCAGAGTTCATTTGCTTGTCTGAGTGTCCTGAACTTTATTAGGGTTTTTTGACATGGCTATCAGTATCTCAGTTTTCCCCACCCAAATCCCTGCCCTCCCTTTACAAATAAACATAATCAAGCAAAACAAATCCACACATTGGCCCTAAATGTTCATCTCATTTTCTAACTCAAGGACATTGCTCTTTGTCAGGATGTACGTAGCATGCTTTATCATCTGCTTTCTATAGGAATGATTCATTATTACACTGATGAGCTCTTAAGCTTTCAAAGTTGTTTTTCTTTTCTTGTTGTAGTCATTGTATACATTATTCTCTTGATTCTGCTCACTTCACTGCATCAGATTCATTTTTTACAATCTGATGGATGTGGGCTAGAACCTCACAAGTACTGTGGTTTGAATTTTTCTTTATATTAGTGAGTTGAAACTTTTTTTTCATGTGGTTGATGAAAGCGTGACTGTTCATATCATCTAATCAATTTTCTTTGGGGGAATGGCTCTTGTTTTTATAATATTTGATTCTGTTCCTTAGCTGACCTTTATCAGAAGAACTGTTTACAAAGATTTTCCTCCTAATCCATTATTTGTTGCCTAATTTTACTTGTATTGATTTTTTTGGCAAACGCTTTTCAATTTTATGTCATGAAAATTGTCCATTTTATCTTCTGTAATCCTCTATATACTTGTTTAGTTAAATACTTTTTCTGTATCTATAATCAGAAAGATATCTCTTTCTCTGTTCCTTTAATTTATTCATATAACCTTTTATATGTCTTTCAATTATATATTAGGAGCCTATTGAAATATATGATACCATAGGCTGCTAGGTGGCACAGTGAATATGATATTGGACCTGCAGTCAGGAAGTCCTAAATTTAAATCTTTTCTCAGACACTTACCAGCTGTGCAACCAAGGACAAATCACTCATGGCTTACTGCCTCATTTTCCCATTTGCAAAATGAAGCTAATAGCACCGGCCCTCCCATGGTTGTTATAAGAATAAAATGAAGTAATATTTGTAAAGAGCTTTGTAAAACTGAAAATATTATATTTGCCAATTAGAATTATAGCAACTGCAATTATATTTTTCTAAATCTAATTTCTATAAGACTACTTCCTGGTTTTCTGAGTAGTTTTTGTTGAAATTTTCTTTCTTTCTTTCTTTCTTTCTTTCTTTCTTTCTTTCTTTCTTTCTTTCTTTCTTTCTTTCTTTCTTTCTTTCTTTCTTTCTTTCTTTCTTTCTTTCTTCCTTCCTTCCTTCCTTTCTTCCTTTCTCTCTCTCTTTCTTTCTTTCTCTTTCTTTCTTTCTTTCTTTGTCTCTTTCTCTTTCTCTCTATCTCTCTTTCATCTATCTATCTTTCTTTTAACAGAAGTATTTATTTTCTCAAAAACACTTTCAGCTTCTATTGATATAGTCATGTAATTCTGTTTTTAAAGAATTTACATAGTCTGTTAAAATTGTAGCTTTCCTTGTACTAACTAGGCCAATAATATATTCCTAATATAAATCCAACCTAGCAGTATATTATCTTTTAAACATATCACTATAGCTTCTTTGCTAATATTTGATTCAATATTTTTGAGTTGATATTTTTTGGTTCCTCCCCCCTGCTTTGTCTTTCCTTCACTTAGGGAAGAATTTGATATGTAAAAATAGTTCATGTAACGATAGAATTGGTTGTCCTTTGGATATTTGGATGGGTAAATATTAATGTATGCACATATAATATCCAGATAAATAGAATAACAAATAGATAATTTAAATGATCAGTTTCAAAAAAAGTTTTATGGCGCTTTCTGAGTTTTTCTCTTGGGCATCTTTAAACCCACAATATTTGTTTACAATGTCCAGTGAATTCTGTTTCCTCCTAGCTCCAATTATAGTTTCTAATGTGAAGGTTATGCTTCCTCCTGAACTCTTGCATTAGTTGTTTAGTCCTGGGTTCTTCATCTAAGCATGACAATCTTCCTGCCACTGAGCATAGAGTGCCCTGAGTTGGGATTCCTCTAAAGTACTTCTGGTCTGTGCTAGCAGCTTTCTACCTTTTTCAGCTATACTCATTTCAGATTTTCTGGAAGGATCTCTCGCTTTGGACTGTCTAGTATGGGCTTTTACTTACCCTTTATTTTTTCTTCATTCCTAATTTGGATGAAGATACTGATAAAAGTATTTCTCTTTAGATTTCATAATCATTATTCAATCTGGTGACTTTATTAGATCTTTGCTGGAATATGTGTATGAATGCTGGGGTTTTTTTTTTGGTGACCATTCATCCACAAAGTCATCTTAATCAGAGGCATATACTGTCTTTTCTTTTTAAAAAAATCATTTTGAACTTAAACACAAAAAAGTATATTTCCACATGCACAGTACAACATAAAAGAGGATTCAGTCTAATTTCCATTTCACACTGTTTAGATTAAAAAAAAAAACTAATTAGTAATACACATCATTTTCAAAGCTATGTCTTTTTTCTCCTGGACTTCCTCCTAAGTTTTCTTTTGTTTTCTTCTGTGTACTTCTTAATTTTTTCTCCCTCCCTTTTCACTCTTCCCTAGAGAATGCTGCCATTAAATGCAAATATGTATGTATATGTAAAACAATATCATATAATTTTTTAATCAGTTTTTTCCTCTGGATATGTCCTTTGGAGTTAATTTGAGTATTTATACACTGAAAATGACTTATGCAAATTGTTCTTAGAGCAGTATTTCTGTAAAAATGTATAATGTTCTCTTGGTTCTACTAATTTTACTACTTTATTTCATGCAAGTCTTTTCATGTTTTTCTAAAATCAACCAATTCATCATTCCTCATCTCATAGTAGTAGTCCATTACTATCATATATGACAACTTGTTTAGTCATTTTGCAATTGATGGGCCACTGCCTTTATTAATGTAGCTTGAGATCACAATAGTTTTCTAGGCTGCTGCACCTAGTGTTGATTCACAGAAAGCTGTATAAGATCCTTGGACCTTTTTCAGATATATTTCTACCTCCACCATCTTGTACTGTGATTGATTTTTTTGAACTAAACGCATTATACAGCCCATTATTCCCCAGAAATTCATTCTCTTGTCTATTATCTCAAGAAATATCTTCATTTTACACTATGGATCTCCTTTCACTTTTCTGGGTCACCATATATTCTAGGAATTTAGTAATGCTTATATTATTTTTATCTGTTTAAAAAGTAATATTATATTATATGTTTGAGCCATTCAATAGGATAAAGATGAAAATGAACCTTTTGGTGCTATTTGTATTAATTTTCATTTTGTTGAAGTTTTGAGTAAGGGTAGTTAACTGACAATTAAGACCATGAGTTGAGAGGAAGAAGACAAGGGAGAGAAGACACTACTCAGAAGTGCTTTTTACATTATTAAAGATCATGGTAGGGGGTACCAGCCCTGAAGACCTGATTTCAAATATGGCCTTATACACTTAACTATCAAACTGTGTGACCTTAGGCAAGTCACTTAACCCCAATTGACTCAGCAAAATAAATAAATAAATAAATAAAAATCTTGGTAAATTTGCAGAGATATGGGGTCAGCAGGAAGAGTATGGTAATAGAAATCAGCTTAGAAATCTACTAGAGAAGATTTTCAGTACATGGTCTCATGTAAAGGACTGAAACTCTGAGTTGATGCACTGAGGTTAGACAACAGATCACTTAAGGCTAATTACCAATTGGACAATACTCTGTTAGCATATACTTGGAAAATGGCCCTTCCCACTATTCTGTGCTGGTTCAATCTTTTGGTGTATACAGAGAATTGTGGGAAGGATTAGGGGGTGGAGTAAGATGAGCCAGAGTCACCTTTGGTGGTAGAGAAGAAGAAAGATGGTCGTGGAGATCTTGTGTCCCTTCCCTTCACTTCTACCCCTAAAGACCAAGAATAAAGACCAAGGACTTTTGCTTATCCTGCCTCCAGCTGATTCTAAGGCATCCAGGGTGTTAACTTGGTCTTCATAGTCTCATATTTTGGCAAAGGCATTCTTATAATGAGGGTGTCCAGAGGTAGGCAGTTAGGGTGTGAAGGGCATCAAGTTTATGCCAAAGGAAGATACGATGAGATACCTTGGGATGTTTAGAATGGAGAATAGTGGGATATGTTAGCTATGTCTAAGGGGTCAGAGGGCAGCTATGTGAAAGAAAGTTTTGGATAGTTCTGGTTGGACTGATAAGGCAGAACTAAAAGTATATGATAAAAGTTGCAGGGAGATTAATTTAAGCTCAACAGAAGAAGAAACTAACTAACAACTAGATGAATTCTTGAAAAAGTGATGGGATCACCAAGAGGATGCTGGGGATTCATTGACAGTCAGAGGATTCTTGTTTATATATGGGATAGACTCATGATCTCTGGAGTCCTTTTACAGTTCTACCATTCTATGATGCTGATCTGAGATTCAGGATCAAGGATATTGCAAATATGAGAAGTACAACTTGGAGATCACTAAATTTTCATCGGAATGTAGAAAGATATTATAGAGATTTTCTGTTTTCTCCAGGTTCTATGTTTATTAAAACCTCCATATTTAGTCTAGTCCTCTAATCAGACTATCGATGACTAGAGGGTCTGAAACAACTCTGCTGCAGAAGGAAATCAGAGAACAATTCACAAGTATTTTTCTTTTATATCTTGGAGGATTTATGTTGGAGAGTGAGAAAGGAATTATTTGGAATATATTTGCTTTCCAGAGGTAGAAGCTCATGTTTCTTTTTCTCAGTGCAATGGTCCTGGCTAACGAGAAAGAAAGTAGTATAAGTGAACTGGTACCAGGACTACTGTATAGTGGTATTAGGAAGATCTAATTACTACTAAACATATTTTTTTCAATTTCCCTGATCCAAACTTCTTATCCATTAAACTGCCACAAAAACTGATATCCCCACCATCAGCTTTTGCAGTAAATTATTGAATCTAAGAGGCTTCTTAATGAATCACTTAATTGACAAGCACTTATGAAATGCCTACTGCGTACCAGGCACTGTTGGTTGATGGTTGTCCTTCATTCTTGAAGAGGATCACAGGGACATCACTATGCTAGAGTCGAATTACAGTGTATCCAACTGTGGATGATTAGACCAATATGAGCTTGAATGCTCTGCCACAGGTCAGACAGAAATATTCCTTATGGACATTTGGGGTGGCTTCTCTAATTTTACAGATCTTGCATTTCCTTTGGGCTAATTCAATTCTGCTTTGCTCAGAGAACACAGCACCTAGTTTAATGAGCGTATACTGTGGTAGGTGGTGCTGTGCCATTGTCTCCCATGTTACTCAATTGATTTTAAAGTTCTTAAGAGATCCCTTGAGAGTATCCTTATATACACACATGTATATATATATATATATGTTATATATATGCACATATATATGTTTTATATATATATATATGTTGTATATTTTAGCGAGTACACATTTAACCTCTGAACAATGTGGCCATTCTGATGGAGTTGTCTTCTCTGAAGTAGAGGTAGAATGCTTGGCAGTTTAGTTTGAGAAAGGGCGTCCAGATCTTCAGAATTGTCCTAAGACAATTCAAATGGAAGTGATTCAGTTTCCTGGCATGGTACTGGTACCAGGTACAATGTACTAGAGACACAAAGACAAATATGAAACTGTCCCTACCCTTGAGGAGTTTAATTCTCTGGGTATAAATGTACAGATGTTAATTAGTTAACTAGCATTTATTAAATGTCTACTATGTTGTGCTTAGTGCCGGGAATACAAAGAAAGACAAAAAAGGTCCTTGTTCTCAAAGAACTTACTGCCTAAAACAGACAAAAAATGAATGCAAGGTAATTTTGATGAGAGGAAACCCTAGTTTGGGGGGGAGGTCAGAAAAGATTTCATGTAAGAATCAGTGTTTGAGAAAAGCTTGGTAGAAGACTTGGGGTTTAAAAGGGGTTCTAAGCCTAGTGAGATGCTTGGACCAAGATGCAGAAATAGCTGATGAAGTGTGATATGTGAGCAGCAACAAGAACAGTTCAGCCGAACCATCAAGAGTTACTAGGAAGGCATGACAGGCTGAGATTTATTAATTTGGACAATTTTATCAGAGTAGCTGCAATTACTTGTCTGGCCCATAGTAAGCATTTAACAAATGCTTGTTGACTGACTGACTCATTGACATATGTAACAGGAGATGGGATAGATACATTTCAATGGAAGGGAGGGAGATGGGGAAGGTATGAGCAAAGGATGAAGGATGGGTTAAAAAAGGAAAACCATTGGGGTTTTTGGCAACCGGGGAGCAACTTAAAGATGCTGAGCGTCTGTGGAGGGAAATCATTGCAGAGAGGATGTCCAAATGGAAGGTGATGAGTTGCTTACTTCATAATTTTTCCTAGGGCTGACCATGGCTGGAATCTATCTTTGAGGCTGTTTCCATTGTATAATCATTAAAAATGTTCTTCCATTGTGGTTCCATATATTCTTATTATGCTAATTTGCTCTGAAGTAGTGCTCTCATACACACTGTAAATTATTAAAGTGGTGTGGTCAGGAACAGGAAGGATGGCTACACCCACCCAGGCCTTCCTCCCAAAGATAATGGCCAGACCTTGTTTGATTTCCAGAATTTTAAAACAAGGTTGACCAGCCTTCAATGTAGGAAATAATAAAGAGGCTAAAAGGCTGCCCACTTCCTGGTTAAAACTGGGATCCTGGGCTGGGCAGAATAAGCTAATGGGTTTAGTTTCACATCTTTTCACTGCTACAAGTTCCCTGGTTTTCCTCCTGACCAGCAAGCACCATGGGGAACCAACCAGAATAGAATCTGATACACATAGCACAGATGCGGCCGTGTTTAGATCTGCATTCCCATCGCAAGATAGTTTATCCTTCTCTTTGTAAAGCAGCCAGGGCTCAGATCTATCCTAGAGTTAGGTCAGGCAGCCTATTGGAGAAAGGGGAAAAGTCTTCTTCGTTCTTCTGTATCATATTGAAGAGGTATTGCTGTGAGTCAATGAAGAATCTTGCTCTGGGAAGGGCCAATAACATTGCCTCTGAGCACATCGAGCAACAGAATGGACAATGAAACCAGACTAAAATCAGGTGTTCCTTTTATCAGAAAAATTGCAGGTTTCACTTTGAGACAGGAGGAAAGTAGGACAAAATAAAAGTGAATCTTCAATTCTGGACATTTACAAGGTAAATAAAGAGTTGAAGAACAAGTCATTCAAAGCTTATAAGCTACAAGAAAATGATGTAGTATTATGTAAAGGGGACAAAGGTCTCACATGACACTGTCAGTGTACACTGTCAGCTTGAATATCCCCCTCCAGTGTTTTTGTTACTCTCTGGAGACTTCAAGTTGCATTGCAGAAGTTGGAAGGACAAGTGAAAAGGGAAATATTTTTCCTAAGACCCAGAAATATTGAGAGGGGGATATTCATTTGAGGGAAGGAAAGGCTGCTTCCACATTGAACTAGGGGGAAATTGAATGAAATTTAAGTTTTCTTACCTGAAACAGGAGTAACTGAGGAAGGGGAGAGGTGAACCTGAAGGTCTTATACTTGTCTATGTAATTTGGCCCATTTTTTTTATCCCAACAACTCAGAGCTGCTTACAGACATCTCTAGAAGCATGTGACCAGCGTATTTATACCCTAAGAAGACAATGCTTACCTGAAGCAACTACAGTGGTCAAAATTCATCAGCTGACAGCAGCAGATTTGTAAATGATAAGTATCAGCAGAAGGTAGAGTTTCAGTAGATACTATTTATATTGGTTGAGTATTCAGGGCTTCTTAAATTTTTTTCCCACTGGATACCCCATTTCATCGAGAAATCTTTACATGGCTCCAGGTATATAAGGTATGTAAAATAGGTCTAGAAATCAAACATTTACTGATAATAAATTATAATTTCTCCATCCTCATGTTCAGTTACTTGACCATGTTGCTTATTTAATTTGCAGTTAAATACTTTATTTGATTTATGCTTTTTGTTTGGTCTTTTGTTCAAAAAGAAAGAAAGAAAGAAAGAAAGAAAGAAAGAAAGAAAGAAAGGAAGAGGGACTGGAGCCAAATATCTTCTCCTTACATTGAATCCAGATTGTGGCATGAACCTAGAGTTGAGTGAGATATCCATTACAATTGTTTTGTTATATAAGTGCATTTTGCCTTTTCTAGTTTTTATTCAGTTATTTTTGATAGGTACAAATAAAGAGTTATGCTAGAGTAGGAAAGGAATTGGTAAAGCTTTGCTACATTTCACTTTGTGGTAACAAAATTTTGTTAGTAGGATAGGAAAGCTGAAATGTTTTTCTTCACAGACACAAGCGAATCATAATGGGATGGATTAAATGCCTGGACATACAGGGTACTGAATAGAATATTGTTATGTGAACAAATAAGTAGAAATAATTCTCATTTTCTTGAAGTTCGCAATGGAAAATTCACATATCAGTATGGATGAACAGATGGAGAATGTTCACATTGAGATCTAGGCAAGTAAAGCATTTTTGGAAACTTCTGTGTCTGCTTCTTTCATGTGTCCTTTCTATTTGGAAATATGGAAAATTTGAGCCAATTTCTAATAGCCTTTCAGTCTCAATGTAGTTTAAGCTGACAGCAAATAGGACAAGTGTGAGGGCTCTAGAATGAATAAAAGGAACCTTTCTAAGAGCAAAGATTAAAATGGAGGACTTCATTTCACCTCATTCTAAGCACCCTCCCATCCTGAATCTCTTGAAATCTTTCCCTTCTTATAAAGTCCATTTCAGATGCTACAATCAAGCTTTCCCTGATTCCCACTCCCATTTTCCCCACAGAATGATGTCTCTTTCCCAAGTCTCTTAAAATGTTTGGCACTTCTCCCCTGTACTTATTTCAATCTAATATTTATAATAGTCATTTATGTGTCTGTCATATCTTCTACTAGTGACTGTAAACTTTCTGAGGGTAGAGTTTATAATTCATTTATATTTCCTGCCCCCCTCTCCCCTTCCCCCCCATTACTACAGTCACTACTTATAACAGGTGTTTGATTAAATGTTTGTTAAATGAATGAATGAGATCTTATTATAAGATAAGATGTAATAAGATATCTTTCTGCCCTTGGTTATTTTTTAAAGATTTAGTCTGCAAAATTCAGTTCATCAGTAACTGGCTAATTAGTGGAAATTGGCAGGTACCTTACATCAAGATTGTTAGTGAAATGTGCTTCATGTAGCTTCCACTCTATTGTTATCCTGTTGTTTGTTCTTTCTTGAAGAGGACTGAGATATCTGGGAGGTGATGCATGCAAATGAATTGGATTGGAGGGAGGGAGGGCTGTGCAAAGTCACCAACTTTACTTTCTCTTCCAGAGCCATCTGGGTCCAGTGGTATCCTAAAAGATAATATTCAAAGGTGGGTGGTCTTTCCAGAAAGAAATAAAAAAGATCTTTAATGCTAGTTTACTGGAGGCTTATTAACTTGTTCCTTTTCAGAAAATCCAAAAGAAAACTCAGAGATAGAAGGTTGGGACAGTAAGACCACTCCTTGCTTTAAAGGATACCCCAAATCTCTCAGGATGTCACATGGACGGGATTTTTCTGAGCTTCTGAAAACAAGTACCACAACAGAAACTATGAGCTTGCAACATGCTATATTATTAGGTTCTGAGACTACGAATGAGAAAGAATAAAACAATGAACACATATAAAATATGTACAAAACAAATATAAAGTTTATAAGCACAAATATATACAAAATGTGCAAGAGAGTTTAGAAAGGAGGAAACTAACACTTGGGGGGGGGATCAGTAAATGCTTCATGAAGAAGATGGAGTTTAGTTCCATTTTAAAGGAAAAGAAGGATTCTTACAAAGTAAAATGAGCATAAGATAATTAGGTGGTGGAGTAGATTGTATGCTAGGCCTGGAGTAAGGAAAGCTCCTCTTCCTGAGTTCAAATCTGGCCTCAGACACTTGGTAGCTAGCTGTGTGACCCTGGGTAAATCACTTAACTGCTTCATTTCCTCATCTGTAAAAAGAATTGGGGAAGGAAATGTCAAATTATGCCAGTGTCTCTGCCAAGAAAACAAAAGATGAGTGCATTTTGAACCATGGGGATGGAGGGTCATTAATGAGGACCAGAGAAAGGTCAACTTGGCTGGATGGCAGGGATGGCAGAGGGAGGAATGTCCAATGAGATTGGAAAGACAGGTTGGAGCCAGATTGTGAAGGGTTTTAAAAACATCAACAGGAGAGTTGCTATTTTCTCCTCGAGGTTCTAGGAAGCCAGTGAAGTTGTTAGGAATAGTCCAACCCGGAAGCTATGGTTTCCCGTCACCTCTGAGTCTTTTTCTTTTGGCCAAATGAGGATAATGAATTTTTCTTAAAGTTTTTTTTTTCGTTTGATGTCAACTTGGCAACGCTGCAGTCTTGGGCTGTGTTGGCCCACTTTTCCAGTGGAAGAAGAGCTTCGGGCTGAAGTGTTAAAGGAAGATCAAAATAATATGGCAAGAGTAGTGGCGGGCGCAGCTGAGAGGCCAGAGGTGGTTGGCATGAAAGTCATTATGTCAGGGCAGAGGGCAATCGAGGAGGACCAGACAAGCTTTGGGGTATTCGAGGGTCTCGGAGGGGAGTTTTTTTTTTTGGAGACGTGCGAGAAGGTTACATAAGCGCATGAATTATATATGCATGCACTACTTGCTGCTGTGTATAATAATGCTTGTTTGTAAACTGCTGGAAGGCCCGGGGATAGCGAGGGCGTGCTCATCTAAGTCCAGCTACCAGAGGCTGCCTCGGAGGGTTTTTCCCAGCTCCAGGTAGGGAGAATACTCTCCGTCCTTCCCTCCAGACCCTTGGGATCGCGTCCCTTCCAGCCCTACCCGCACCGGCTCCGTTTCCCGAGTGAGGCTGTTTGGAGAAGGGGAGGACAGAGCAATAGAGGAGGAGGAGGGGGGGGTGAAGGGACGCGCCAGCAGGCGGGGGCGGTGAGTGACACTGCCCACGTGGACAGCTGCCGAGCGGGCGGAGGGGTAGAGGATGAGGTATGGGGGGGGTGGTTGTCCAGTAAGGCCCTGGCCAATCAGGTGGGTCCTCGGCGGGGGCCGGCTCCAGGCAGTGCTCCTCCGCTCTCTCCAGGCTCCAGCCGCTCTGGCTGAGTGGTTGGGGATCGCGCCCGCCCAGCTGCGCCCCTCGACGGGAGGCTGACCGGGAAGGAAGACGCTCGGCCCGTCGACATTCAGCGTTGTCCCGGCTTGCTTTTCTCTGGTTATTTACGTGGCAGTCCCGCAGGGAGCGAGCTTCCCGCTTCTCTCTTGGGCGAGACTTGCGAACTTCGGTCTTTTTCGCGCCTCCCGGGCAGGGCGGCAGAAGATGGCAGAGTTGAGAAGACCCAGGACCCCCGGCTGGGTTTTCTCAGGCCCCTAGGGAGGCGAAGGCTCAGTTGCCCGGACTCCCGGGATCGGCCCCAGTTTGCCTGACTCCTGAACTCCCCGTCCGCCTCCCCTTCTAGAGCCCGAGTTGGCATCAGGGGCCCTTCTCCCTGCCCCCTCCCAAACTGGGGTAGCTCGGCCACAGCTCTCCCTCTCCGGGACAGAGCTCCCTCATCACGGGTTTTGAAGTCATGTAACAGAAGTGGCGGAGAGCGAGGGGCAGCCAGACGTCAGGCTGCCAGAGCAGAGGTTGTGTGAATCGCGAAGCTGTCGGTCCCGACCCTCCTCCGCTACGGTCCCAGCCCGTCTGCCTCTCCCAGGTAAGAACTGGCCCGGGGGTGGGAGCAGCGCGGGCCGCTCGAGAGATGATTGTTGGGGAGACAGAAAAGGTCTGAATGCCCGGAGCTGGAGCGCAGGCAGAGGAGCCCCCCGAATTTGGAAAGCGGTGTAGAGAAATTAGGTTAGGGGGAGCACGACAGGGAGCAGCCGGCGCCCGGGGAGCGCCCCGAATCGGTGCGCTGCATCCCGGCACCTAGGCACAGTCCGGAAAGCTGGAGTGTGGAAAGGGGTTGTGGGGTTCGTTTTGAGGGGAGAGGAAGGCTCAGCGGTGTGGCGCCCCAAACCAGGGAGCACTTCGAGGCAAGAATGAGGAGAGCTGGGGGGTCGTAGGATGTCCACTCCATGCCGGGCAGAATCGCCGGGGGATGCGCCCGGATGTGCAGGGCACTGAGCAGCGGCTCTGGGCAAGAGGGGATTGGGGTCGGCTCTCTGGCTCGTTTCCTCACTCCTGGCCTGGGGGGGGGGGAGACGCTGGAGCAGCGGGACCTGGAGCCAGCGGCTTTCACCTCCGCAAGGCCCCCCGGGGCTAACCCAGCTTCTTCTACTCTTTCGAGTTGGAGATGCTCGGTGCCTCAGTCCCAGAGGAAAAGCGAGAGACGTCCAAGTTGGCGCAGTTGCCAGTCCCACACGGAACCTGGCTGCTCCACGCCCCCGCGCCCCTCCCAACCCAAACCAAGCTCCCCACTGAGCCTCTTTCCCCAACCTTCCGGTGCTCCCAGGGACATTGGTCTGGGGGCTTCTCAGAGAGAAATACAGACCCAGATCTCTCCCCGCTTGCCGCTCCGTTCCCCTGCCTCCCAGCTCTCCTCCTCCTTTATTTTGCCCATTCATACTGACAGAAAGCGCGATTGCTGTGTTCGCTCTTCCCCTCCTCCTCCTGTGCCTTCTCACTTTGTTTCTTTGAGACTTGTAGAATCCGAGGGAGACACCCCGAGCGCCGCTTGCTTTTGTTGCAAAAGAACTTTAGCACGCAGAGGTTGGAGCGGTTAAGAATGATCTGATAATAAATCTGGCAAGGAAAGGAACGAACATGGGGGGGAGGGGGAGAAAGAGGAAGGAGGACGAGGGGAGCACAGGGAATGGGGAGGTCAATATATGGGGCAGGCCTGGGGGAGGTGGAGTGCTTGTGGGGTAGCCTGATGCCCCGAAATTTGTCAGTAGTTCAATCCTTTCCGCCTCGGATCGTCTCCCCTTCGACCTTTAAGATGCTGGAAGCATCCACCTCTCCAGTCTTGCTGTGGCTGATTTGATTTGACAGGCAAAGACGCGCCGCTGGGATGGACGGATCCGATCCTTTATCCCTCGCCTGATGCCTGTGACATATCCCGGGCAGAGTGGCTGAAGACAATAGCTCGTGTCCCGCTGGCAGCCCCCAGCCCCCTCCGACTCCCGCAAATGAATGGCTCTGCTTTCTGATCACACACTCTAGATTGGGTTAGATCCCTCCAGACGCCGAGCCCTAGGAGCGGTTTGTCTGCGATGTGAGCTGAGGTGTCGTAGGGAACGACTTGAAAGTGTCTTTTCGAACCTGCTTTGTATGTGGAACTCCCTCCGTAGAATGAGAATATCAGCGGCCACCGCGGGCCGAGGCGTTATCCGAGCATCCTCCCAGCCGCCCGCCGGCCAGAGCATCACAATATGGAACACGCAGCGTTTGTGAGAATAAATCAGTGGGCAAGCGTGCGCGCCTTCCATAGGAAAACCACGCTCGCTAAGTGCAGTGACTTGTTTCCGAGGGCATTGTGCAGGCTCGTTAGAAGTAACGATAACTTAGATGCTCTAAAAAGGACCCCAGGAGTTGCCTTGGATGGCGCTTGTCAGTTGCCTCCGAGCTTTTGCTCGGCTGCTTCCTAATTTACCAATCAGAATCCTGGGATGCTGAGGGCTTCGGCCAGGGCCCCTTACGTGCAGGTGGCCGAGTCTTGGGCTTTACCTGAGCTCGGTTTGGTCTTCCCCGCAATTATTTACGCTTCCCTCACTGAGCGTTAGTGCCAGCAGAAATCATTTGCATTTGGAACAATACTTTCCACCGGCTCCTGGACTTTTTCCTGCAAAAAAGCTACCCCATTCAGAGAATCACTTGCTGCGCATTTGTTGGAGTTTAGTTTGAGTTTGCAAACAGACAAATAACTTGGGGGAGTTTTTAATTGCTCTCATCAGCTTCAATCTGTATATATATATATATATATATATATATATATATATATATATATATATATATATATATATACATATATATGTATATATACATACATAGATATAGATATAGATATAAATATATAATATAATAAATATATAATATAAATCTAATAATATAATATAAAAATAAATAAATAAATATATATTAACAGTAGGGAGTTTCTATGGCCACTTGTATTCCAAATATTTCTAATCAGTTCTTTTTAGAGAGATGTATTGTTGGGTGACCTAGATCTACTGAATTTGATCATGATTATCTGCTTGGTCCACAACTCTTCTCAGATGGTCATATTCTCTATTCTACTCATTCATTTAATACAGTATTTTCTTATGGAAATGATGTGTTGATGCTTAAGATATTAAAACTGCATTTGTGGAGATTAACACAGGAGTATGACATCATCACCAGCCAATCCTGTGACTGTCTTGAGCAAACATTGACAAAAGTCACATTATCATACAAGCAAGGGAGTCCGAGCTACTTCTAAGTATGAAAATGGGGGGGGGGGGAAAGAAGTGATTATTGTAACACTCAGTTCTTAATTAAGGGCTGAGGGGGAGAGTTGGGGGGATTTCTGTGTTCAGAATACAGTTTCAGGATTGTGGGCTCACAAATATATAATGACATTTTCATCAATATACTTTTCATATCTTTCATTTAACATCTTCCCCTTCTCTTTTGCTAAGTTCCTCGTGTCCCTAGCCTATATTTGAGACTGTTGTCCCATAACTATTTTGAGATTATTTTGGTAAATGGGCCAACCCTTTGATATTTTTGTCCACAGGACAGATGAAACAGTTACTTATAATTCAGATATTTGATATTATATAAATAGCATGCTCAGTACACTGGGATGGCTTTAGCTCAAAAGACACCATCAAGGAGACAGTGTAATTATTCAACAGGTAATGAATCAATAAACTTTTATTTATTGAAAGTGCCTACTATGTGCCAGGCACTTTTCTAGATGCTGTCATTTTCATCTAATCTAATGCCATCTTCGGCGAGAGGATCTGATGAAGTAGAGAAGTCTGTAAAGGTACTTGTGAAATTGTTTTCCACACATTAGCCATTTTAAAGCAATTTTTTTTGTAATGAAAATGTTTTTAAAGAGCCCTGGCTCTGAAATACACATTAATCCTGATAATAAGGTGGCTGAAATTGGAGTGTATGGATGTGCCCCATTGTTGCATTCTCTCTCAGGCGACATCTTAAAGCCCCTCAAAAATGAAGGCTATATCCCTTGATAATAACCATTCAGCTTAAATTAAGTCAATGCTCTTCTCTTTCCTATCTTCTCTCCTTCCTTCCCCAATCCACTACAACTTCTCTCTCTGATATAATCATGAAATAGCAATAGTTCACATTTATATAGTGCTTAAGGTTTGCAAACTAAATTTTATACATTATCTCATGTGATAGCTGAGTTATCTCTTTTTTATTTTGAAATAGGTATGGTTTAAGGATCCAATCTTAGGACTCTAGAAGGGGCCTGAGAGAGCAACTAGGCTAACCTTTTTATTTCACAAAAGAGGAGATTATGGTCCAGGGACACAAGATGACATGCCTGTAATTGTGTAGAAAACAAATGAGGGAACCAGGACTAGTGCAGGTCTTTTGATTGATCCCAGTGTGTTTTTCCAATAAGAGTTGTGGGTAGGACTTTATTAGGAGGCTAAAAGAACCCTTCTCTTTGGTTATGTATAATGGCATAAACTAATTTTGACATCATCCACTTATGTTGCTACTAACACAATCATCATGGTTGTACCTCTATACCTGAGTATCTTGATAGTTGAATAGACCCAGGAGGCAGCAAATGCGGTATTGGGAAAGGTGTTCCAAACCTAGAGCCCTGGTTTTCATTCTTATTTCTAATACTTCAGATTTCTGGATTTTAGATTCCTCATCTGAAAAATTCAATTCAATCAAATAAGCATTTATTAAGTTATTATTTATTATTATTTATTCAGAAATAAAATAGTTTATATTCTACAGGGGTGATGCTACTTATATAATCCATATCAGTGGGTTCCTATGAAAAAAGCACTTTGTACACCTTAAAACATGACAATAGAGTGATCATTAATAGTTATATGAATTATTATTAAGAATTATGTATTCCTTTGAGGTATTTGAAGCATTTTATATGCATCAACTTTGGCTTCACAATAACACTAAGAGGCAGGTGTTATCATCCCCTTTTACAGATAAGGAAACTGAGGCACCAAAAAGTAAAGCATTTCACAGAGGTCACACAGCTAATAAGAGTCTGTGATAGAATTCTGACCCAATTCTTGTTTCCAAGCCTAGCATAACACTGTGCTGAAAAGACTGGGATCTATAAATGTGTGAGATGGAACAGCTATCTCAGTATAAATATATTACCACTGGGGGAAAAACAATGATGTTTCAGTAATGTCATCTTTGTATGTAAAAGACAATTTTTAATAAATTAAAGTCATATTCTCTTTTTTCCTTTAATGCACTTAAAACGCCTTTTAATTCTGATTTTTGAAGAAAAAAAGAAGAAATTCTACATATTCACTGGTGTGATTAAGAATAATGGTAACTGACATTTATATAAGGTTTAAAAGTTTTAAAGGTATACGTATACATGATTCCAATGGAGCTCTAACATTATCCTTTGAGGTAAGTGATAGAGGAATTATTATCTCCATTGTACTGATGAGAAAACAGCCTCAGAGAAGCTAGTGAATTTAGTCACAGTCACATAGCCAGTGGCTGCCAAAGATAGAATTTGAGTTCAAGCCTTCTTAGCTTCACTTCCAATACTATTACACCATGTCTCTTGTTGTCTTATGTGCCATGGGACAGATCGCTTACTGTCTCTGAGCCTTTTCTGTAAAAGGAGAAAGTTGGATTAGATGCTCTTCCTACCGAGATTGGATTCTTTTATTCAATATCAAGAAAATTCAGAAACTCCAGAAATGTGTGGATTACCAATTTGCAGAGTCAGAATAATAAAATCAGACTGAACATAATTTATTATTTTTTGATGCTTCAGAAAGCACTTCAGGGTCCCACAGGGCCTCTGGGCCATGTTAGTCTGAGCATCAACTGTCATTGCTCTGAAGCTTGTGATAATCTTGGTTGGTTGAGAATTCTGGGTAATTGAATCCTTATGATAAAGAAATACACTCTTTGTCCAGGTTATGATATACAGGGGTGCCATATGTGTCTATTGCTGAGACTGTCGATGCTATTTCTAATACTTCTGATTAAAATCTTTCGAGAGAGGGGAGAAATATGGAGGCTCTTTGTTTTTGTGAAAGCAAATAAACTGATAAGGTCAGTTTTCCTTGCAGATTTACAGACAATATCAAGATAAGTACATTCAATATTTTATTTTGGCCATTGCCTCACAGGAAATAAGAAAGGTTGATGCAGGTTTGTTAGAACGGTCTCCAGAAATCTAGTTGGAGAGTCATGTTTACAGAGACACTGCTAGAGAGATTGGTGAATATCCATGATTGCACCATTTAACTTAAAAGGAATTCTACCACTTACTTATAGATTGATGTATTGTCAAAAGACCCCAACTCCCTATATCCAACTCTACATAACATTAGCCTTCCAGAAATTAGGCTGTAAGGAGTGGATCTAGGAAGAGTTAACCTTTGGATAACTTCTTCATGTCCCCTAGCTAGACAAGAAAAAGTATTCATCGGGTGGCAGTGAAGTATCCTTCTTGCATAAATGGCTATGTAAATGTAATTTGTGAATTTTTAAATCAATTCAGTACTTGAAATCTACAACTAAAACAAAGACTAGGAACAATTAAAAAAACAAAAATATCTTAATAAAAGGAGTCTTGTCAGGAGAAACCTGATAGAATTCTGATTTATTTTTTCATGGCAATTGTATTAGACAAAGAATTTAATAAGTTTATTTATTTATTTAAATAATTTATTTTTTAAAAAAATTACAAATTATTTAAATAAATAATATTTATAATTTAATAAATAGGCACTCTGCGTAGCACTGAAGATACAAATACAAGCAAAAAGAAAGATAGTGCCTATGCTTAAAGAGCTTACAGTCTAATACAGGAAGACAACAAACAAGAGGGAGTAGGTAGGATGTAGGGAGAAGGTCCCCATGTTAGGAAAAGGCTGCTAGTAAAGAGGTGGAGAAATCTGAAGAGTGATTTGATCTGGGAGTAAAGTATTACTGGGATTTCTCATGAGATTGTAGTCTAGAATAGGGACTCATTGATTCACCAATCAGAAGAGCAGCTCTCATTATAGATTTTATTTGCTTTTATAATCATGAGATATGATAGAAGGCTCTTTCTTGGAAATTTCACTCTGCCAACCAGACAAGCAGCAATCATTTATTAAGAGTTTACTATGTGCCAGATATTGAACTAGCTGTACAAACAAAAGGCAAAAACATGATCCTTGCCCTTAAGGAGCTCACATTAGAATGAGGAATGTTTTCTTTTAACTTTTTGCCTTCTTTGTTATAACATCCTAAATTAGAGCTGAAAGAACCTTAGAGACGCAATACTGTGACTCCTCATTTTACAGATGTTGAGAAAGAGACATAGCAGACAGAGATAGAGAAAGATGAAGTGTGTATGTGTGTGTGTGTGTGTGTGTGTGTGTGTGTGTGTGTGTGTGTGTGTGTGTGTGAGAGAGAGAGAGGGAGAGAGAGAGAGAGAGAGAGAGAGAGAGAGAGAGAGAGAGAGAGAGAGAGAGAGAGAGAGAGAGGAGAAAGAGATAGAGACAGAAAGATGGAGAGACAGAGACAGTGAGACAGAAATAGACAAACAAATGGAGAGGGGAAAGAGAGACACACAGCCAGACGGAAACAGAGATGCAGAGAGAGTCAGAGACACAGAGAAAGACATATAGTGAGAATTACATACAGTGAGAATTAGAGAACGAGAGACAGATAGATAGAGACAGACAGAATGGAAGAGAGATGGGAGCGGGGAGAGGAAATGACAGAACTTAGACTACCATGCCAATGTAACTTATGATAATGGCCAATGGGTTTTCCATGTTTCCATTATTAGAATCTCTAGGAGTCCTTATTTTATCTTCCCAAAATATTTTGGCTCCATATCCTCAGAGTTCTTTAGCCACAACTAGGGGTTGGATGAGGTTGGATTGATCATCTAGTCCAAACTTCTTTTACAGATGAAAAAACTCAAGTCTTTGAGAGGTGAAGAAAAATTTCCAAGCCAATTCAGTTTGAATTTGAGAAAGTTCAGCTCCTTCACTTTTGTCAATGGCCTCTGAAGACAGATACTTGGTCCTTGAGCTTGAATTTTGGAACTGAGTATAATCTTTCTTTATCTTTCCCTCCCTCCTTCCTTTCCCCCCTTTCCTTTCTTTCTTCTTCACTCCCTTCCCCATCATTCCCTCTCTCTCTCTTTTGCTTTCCTTCCTTCCTTCCTTCCTTCCTTCCTTCCTTCCTTCCTTCCTTCCTTCCTTCCTTCCTTCCTTCCTTCCTTCCTTCCTTCCTTCCTTCCTTCCTTCCTTCCTTCCTTCCTTCCTTCCTTCCTTCCTTCCTTCCTTCCTTCCTTCCTTCCTTCATCAGGTAAGTACTTCTACCCCAATAATCTTAAATTGAGATCCCTAATTCTACCTTTCTTGCTGTTGAGCTGCCTTCTCCTTTAGAGCACATGAGGATCCTTGAGGCACTGGAAATTCTGCATAGTCCAGTGCTTAAGGGATGAGACCCGCTGATGCTGACTAGGAGCGACTTCTCTCCATTATATCTAGGGCAACAAATGAAGAGGACTCTAAGTTGGGTTACTATTTCAGCCATTTGGCAGCTCTTACAGCAACAGCCAGATTGTAATATAAACATCTGTTACCTTTTCTCTGCTTTCAGAACTCATTATGCAGCCTAGTTTCACATTGCAGACACTCGGCTTCCTTCGTCTATATTTTTGGATTAATTCCTTCTCAACGCACACACATGCACAGAGACAAACCAAAAGAGCCATAAAATTGGTTACCATGGGCCCAATTCTCCCAGGGCAAAGCCCATCTAGCTCCGTACCTTTCAGACTGCTCTTTCCCAGCCTTACAGACCAGCTTGGAGCGTGGGTCTCCATTAAGCAAAAAAAGGAGGATATGAATCTAGTCCCTTGGTACTAATCTCTTCTTCCATGTGTGTGCTGTATTTCCATCAATTCATATTGGAGGAAGAAATGCACAGAGCTTCAGAAAACTCACTTGTTAAAGTTTAGGATTTTTTTTTTTTTGGCAGAAGGCAATTGCTTTCCCCACCTGCCACCCCTACTCCCTGAAAAATAAGCAATTAGAAATCCAAGATCTTTATTTTGTTGAATTCTTAAATTGGAATCTATAAACTTTATAAAAATATTTTTATTACTGTATTTCAAAGTAATTGATTTCCTTTGTAATCCTATGTATTTATTTTTGAATTTAAAAACATTATTCTGAGAAGGGAACCCTGATATAAAAAGATTAAAAATCCCAGTTCTAATGAATTAGACTTAAAACAATGAGTATATGTTTGCATAGAAACTTTATTAATGAGTAAAGTTGCTATTTTACAAAATAAAAAAGTGCTGTTAATTTTAGTATGTAAATAGCCTCATAATATCAATGCTAAATGATAGTGTAGCATAGTGGGGTCAGTAAGAGATGGGTTCGAGTTCTAACTGATCCATGCTGGCTGTATGAATATGTCAGGTTACATTTCCATTGATCTAAGATTAGTTTAAGACTCTTAATTTGCACACAATAAGTTGCTGATCTGCTTCAGTGAAAGGAGTTTTCAACAATGAAACTGCAGACACACACACTATTTTCTCTTTCTCTCCTCCTCTCCTAAAAAATACAGTCTGACAAGCAGTGCTGATTCCTTTACTCCAATATCTGCTCCAACAACCAGGCAGATCATGATTTTTTAAATGTCAGAACAATTTTTGCTTCAGATGAAAAAAATAACAGAGGGAAATAATTAAGATGGAGATAAACCCTAAATTTGATCCAAACTGTGATTGTATTATTTCTTAAAAAGGAGTACAGACAGGAGGACATGGACATGGTCACTAGCAAATGGAATTTGATTTATCCATTGCCAGCGAGGACAAGTTTCAGTCCTTTATAAAATTAATAGATTAGCATCATGTTGAGCTATGGCCCATTATAAATACTGTATGTGTTTTACCCTGTGCAAAAGTCTTGGAAAGAGAAACCATAGAGACCTGGACTCAGATTTCATCTGGAACTTTTTGGCTGTGTGATCATGGACAAATGCTCTCTGAGCCTCATTTTCTTGTTCTTTAAGATGGGGATGACAGCACCTGTTGAACATAGGATTATTATGAGTCTGAAAAGAACTGCTTTTTGAACTTTAAAACATTTTTTATTGGTTGTTATTGCAAAAAGCAATGGCTAACACACCCATCACTTTTTTTGTGAGTTCAAATCCAACTTCAGCTGAGCACTTAACCCTGTTTGCCTTAGCTCACCATCAATAAAATGATCTAGAGAAGGAAATGAAATCTGCTTTAGTATCTTTGCCAAGAGATCCCATATGGGATCAGGAAGAATCAGACATGATTGAAGAGCATTGCTTTTATTTATTCTTCTCATTGTATGTTTGCTAGAGTAAGTCACTACCTAGAATATTCTTTTATTTTAAATATTTGACTGACTATGGCCTATAAGTAAGTGAACAACTATGTAGTAAGGGTTTACTGTGCTCCAACATTACAGGGAAAGGCAAAAACCTGGTCCCCGACCTTTGGGAGATCACATCCTAAGGGGAGAATGCGTACTAACATCTATGTACATAAGACACATACACAAGTAGAACAGATAGAAGGTATTCTCAGAGAGGAGGCACCTAGGATTGGAGAACCAGGAAAAGCTGCCTCTAGGAAATGGGATTTGAATTGAATTTTGAAGAAAATCAGAGACGCTACATGACAGAAATGAGGAGGAAGAACGATTCCAGAAATGAGGGATAACTAGTGTAAAGGAAGAGACGAGATAAACTGGTATCCAAGGAACAGCAGATAGACCAGTGTAGCTGGGTAGTAGAATGTATAGACAGGAGTCAAATAAAAATATTTGAAAGGCAGGAAGGGCCAAGTTGTGACGAGCACTAAATGTCAAAGAAAGGACCTTATATTTGATTGAGGAGGTAATAGGGAGTTACTAGAGTTTATTCAGTAGCTGGATGACACAGACAGATC
Source organism: Sminthopsis crassicaudata (assembly GCF_048593235.1). Taxonomy (NCBI): domain Eukaryota; kingdom Metazoa; phylum Chordata; class Mammalia; order Dasyuromorphia; family Dasyuridae; genus Sminthopsis; species Sminthopsis crassicaudata. Next base: position 725,772,167 of record NC_133617.1, read on the forward strand.
TATAATTGGGTCAAATTACTTTGGCAGTGAAGAAAAGAATGGGTTGGCATGGGGAGAAACTTGAGAAAGGGAGACCAATGAGAAGATGATTGTAATAGTTTCGACAAGCAAAACTGAGGGACCGAGAGTGGAGAGAAGGGAACATATGTCACAAAGGCTGTGAAGGTAGAAAGAGATTTGGCACAAATTGGATGAATGTGTTGAGTAGGAGTGAAGAATCAAAGAAGAACTGATGACAGCTAAGATGACAGCAGTCATATGATTGGGAGACTGGGGGTGTCATTGTCAATGGGAAGAAGGGAGGGTTTAGGTTGGGGGAAAATATAAAGTTCAGTTTTGGACATGTTGAGCTTGACAAACTCATTGGATATTCAAGATCTCTAAAAGTTCATTGACTGGAGCTCAGGACAGGGACTAGGGCTGAATAGATCTGGGAATCATCTGCATGATAAGAAAATTGATTTCTGTAATTAAAACAGTGCTGGGACACAAACATCTTCTGAAAGTTCACAACTAGACAACTAGAAAAATAGTCAGGACATTGGGGATAAATCTATCCTCTTATTTCCACATCATTGTTTTCTTCTGCTAAGTATCTAGTATTTTGAGAAATTTTCATTCCCATGTAGTTTGGAAGTATTAATGTTGGATATGGTGATAGCAATCAATTGATCAATTAGTATTAATTAAGCACTTGCTGTGTGTCAGACATTATTATAGGTAATAGGGATATAAACAATAATGTCTAGCATTTAATAACATTAATATATCATTATTTAGCAAATAATCATTGCTAGTAGAAGAAAAAAATGAAACAATCTAAGAACTTAGAGGAGTAACAGGAGATCTGAATAGATGTAGAAGTGTATTGATTAACTACTGGGAGAATAAATACAAATGAATACAAAGTGGTTCAAAGCAGTGTAGTTTGGGAAGGAGGCCACTAATAGTAGGACAGAGGATCAGGAAAGGTTTCAGGTAGAAGGGCACACTTGATGAAAGTGAGGGATTCTTCAAGACAGAGGTGAGGGGAGTTTCTTGGCATTTCAGATCCAAGGGGACATAAGACACAGGACACAGGAGATGGAATTTTGTTTATGGATAAACCACAGAGGGAGGGCCAGTTTGGCTGGGCTGCAGAACATAATATACAATGAGGCTGAAAAGAGAGGACAAAAATGGGAAGAGGTTTAAAAGCTAAAAAAAGGGTTTTCATTTGTCCTAGAGATAATAGGGAGTTAAAAGAGTGAGTAGACGAGTAATGTGCTCAGATTTCCATTGGAAGAAATTTTACTTTGACAGTTGTGGGTAGCATGCATCAGAATGGGGAAAGATCTGAGACACTGTGACCAATAGGAGGCTGGGCAATAATTGATGTGCTTAGGACCTGTACTAAGGAGGAGGCTGGATATATTGAGAGAAGGGATTAAATAGGATAGAAGTTTTGGGAGAGAGAAATGGCAAGATTTTAAAACTTATTGGAAACAGAGGGAGTGGAGAATCAAGGATATAACTGAGATTGTGATCCTAGGAGAATAGAGAGGAAGAATATATTTTCAACAGAAATAGAGAAGTTTAGAAGAAGGAGGAAAGATAATGAACTCTATTCTAGATATATTGAGTTTGAGATGCCAACTGGAACATTTGAATTGAAATGTCCAATAGGCCCTTAGTGATGGACGACTGAGTCAGGGGAGACACTGAGGCTGCTATACAGTCTGAGAAATCACCTGCTAAGAGATGATTAGATCTATGAGGTCTGATGAGATCACTTAGAGAAATAGGAGAAAAGAACCCAGTGTAAAGCCTTGGATAACACCTCCAGATAGAAGTGTTCTATGGATTATGAGTTAGCAAAAAAGATGGAGAAGGAGCAAATAGGGCAGAGCAAATTCTGACACTAATCTCTCTGCTATGGTCACTTAGTAATGGAGGTGAGATTTGAACTCAAGATTCTTGGTTCTGAGTATGGAAGTCTATGAGGTGCCACAGCTCACTGTATGAAAACAAAGCATCAATTTATGATAAAAAAAACCAGAGGAAGAGAGTGTATCTGGGAGAAGGGATTCTAATGGCACCAAATTGAACTTATAAGTTGAGAAGAAAAGACTGAGAAAAGATCTTCAGGTTTGGCAATTAAGAGATTGTTGGTAACTTTAGAGAGAATAATTTATGTGATGAAATATGAAATCAGATTGTAAAGGGTTACGGACTGAGTGAGAGGAAATGAAGGTATGGCATATAGATATCCTTAGCTAGGTGTTTGAGAATAGGGAGAGAGATAGGTAGGATCTGATGAAGTTTTTTTTTTAACCTTTTAACAAAAGCGAGATAGACATGTTTGAAAGCAGTAGGCAAGTAGGGAAATTAGGGGAGGATGAAGATTTGAGATGGAGAGAGGCGATTGAGATTTCAATCTGGGAAAATGGGAGGGGATAAAAATCAAAGTTATGGGAAAAGGAGCTGACCTTGGCAAGGAGAAGGGCCATCTCACTGTCAGAGCCTGGGGAAAGGGGGAGGATGGCCCCAAAGGATTTGAAGATGGAAGAGAAAATTCTAGTTGAATGGCCTCAATTGACTCCAGTCGATGGAATTATTAAAAACTCCATTCTTAAAGGTGTGTCGGTCATTGTTGTGTCCAGAAGATTGTGGGTGACAGTTTTGTTTACAATAAATATTATCATCATGGACATCCAAGACTGCTGTGCTTTATATAGCTGTCTCTTTTTGTACAGAAACATCGGCTCACCTGAATGTTATTTTGACCGTGTATTCTAATACAGTTCTAATCATTCCTAAATACCATTCCATCAAGTTGACCCTCTATGCAGTGGGAAGGCATTTGTAATTTTTAGATGGGCTTGTGGCCTTTGAAATTTTTTCTATCTTGTCTTCAATAGCCAGAGTTAGAATACATTCTTGGTGAATCATTTTAATGAGCCGTGGTGTGAAGGAATCAAAAAATGCCATTCTTATATCGACTTTTCTCCCAGTTTATTTGTTAACCCTTTTAAATCAATGCAAGGGTGAATGCCAATGTTCTTGATAGCAGAGGGGGAAGAAAATCACAAATTGGCTTTTCTTGATGCCCACATGAACACATTCCTCTAATTATCTTCCTTATTCCACTGAAGAATTAATCAGGAAAGGAAACACTTTCCTGGGCCTGAAAGCTAAGGTCACCCTGAGAAAAAGGCCTGGCAAGATTCCTAGAAAACACTTGTTTCATGAAGACCGTTTTTTTGATTCAAAGTTTACTCCCTTCGCATTTATAAAGACTGGCAGATCCCAAGTGTAAATTCAGATTTGGTTTTGATGTGCAAATATTTCTAAACCAAAGCATAAATAATAGGCATGAAGTAACTTGTGTTTGACTCCAGCCATATATTAGTTTCTCTGTCTTCATTTGCTTAGGGGTGTAACAAGTAGTCGCTGACACTGTATACGCGACTTGAAACAATATTTATTTGCAGCAAGTTCCATCTTCTCCAGAGTCCCTGGGTGGATCTATTTCACCTTGTCAATCTTGTCAAGGGTACTTGCCCTCAAACTCCAGTATACTCGCCATTCTTTACACAGCCTTTGGATTTCAGTATGGAAACGTGCCCAGCCAAATATTGTTTGGCTTGGTCAGAAGAATAATTAGATTTTTTTGGGGGGGAGATGGTGCAGGGGAGATAGGGTTCCCATCCTGTATTCCATTGATAAACTGTTCTGTATCATAATATACCAGAATGATCATGGGAAAATGTGTAGTTTTTTTAAATTGTGAAATTGATGGTTTATTTTTATAGAGTGAGCTGTGGTACCCTACATAGACTTCTGGACTCAGAGCCAGAAATTCTGGGTTCAAATCTCATCTTATCACTATGTGATCATGGCAAGTCAGTTAAACTGTCTCAAATTCTCTGTAAATATAGGGTCATTAGTACCTAGACTATTTTTCTCTTGAGTTCCTGTGAAGAAATTGCTTTATAAATCTCAAAGAAATTTCTTTTGAATCTTATATGTGAGCAGATATAAGTAACTAAGAAAAGGAATCTTGACAGAAGTATTTATTGCTTCAGTTTTGTTTATCAAAATTGGATCATTCTGAAAGAACTCTCAGGATGCTATTTAGCCCAAACTGCTCATTTTTTTTTTAACATATGAAGAAACCAAGACCCACAGAGGTTAAATAATTTGTCACACAGGTGGAAACTGGATGACAGGATCATAGAATCAGAACTGAAAGGGATGGTGAAGACAGTTAAATCCAATTTCCTCATTCTTCAGATGATGAAACTGAGACCCAGCTAAGCTAAGTCACCTGTGAGAGCCATAGAGATTTTAAGTGAAAGATGTAGGACTTGCCCTCTTGTTTGAAAGATGAAGAAGCTGCGATACAGAATGGGAGGGGATTCACCCAGTGTCCCTAAGTAGTTTGGAAGGAGCTGGGATTAGGTGCCCCATTCCTGTTCTATTTCTTTCGGACTAGGACTGCATATTTAATTAATTACAAAGCTATAGTTGGATTTTACTTCAGGCCTTGTTCTATAATTGAATCATTTTCGAGGTTTCACTGTTTGCAAAATGAAGTATTTACTTAGTTAAAAAAAGAGCAAACAACCTCCGCCCATTTGTAAAGATGCTTAATTTTTATATTTGAGGTTTTTTTAAATTGGGTTTTTGTGAAGTAATTTTACTTTACAGCATTTCTGACAAGGAGACACATGTATATATCATTGGTAGAAATAGAATTTGGGATAGGTAGGTACTGAAATAAAGAAATAGGCAGGGGAGAGATTGAGAGAGGCAGAGATACAGAGAGGCAGATAAAGTCACAGAGAGAGGGAGACAAAGAGACAAAGAGACAGAATACCTGGGTTCAAATCCTGGTACTCTCCTCTCTGGGTCATGGTTTCTTCATCTGTAGAATTTGGGGATTGAACCAGATGCCCTAAATTTTCTTCCAGTTCTAAATCTATGATCCTTATATGCCAGGCAAGAAGCACTGATCTTTCCCTGATTTCTAGTTCTACTTTCATCCCAGTTTGGAATTAAAAATGTCTCCTTTCTCAAGGCTAATCCTTATTGCCTTTAATTAGTTTGCACTGACAGTAATTTTGGAAGTCATTAGCAAAACCTTTTTAATCCTTTGCTTTCAGGTTGATATAACTTACTAACAAGCCACAAGGAAGCCTTTATCCCTTTGTCCTAACCTTGTTCTGAATCCTCCAGGGCTGAGAAATTTGGTGAATAAGCTTGCCAATTTCACTGGTGTTCTAGAGTGGGATTTCCCAACCCAAAGGATGAGCAAAAATGGTAAAAACATCTCACTTCTCTATCTCCTATTGAGTTTCTGCACTATGACTCTTGGTGGTGTCTGGTCAGAAGTTTGCAGAGAGCTAGTAATAGAATGCAGAAAGGAAGGGTCTATTTTTTTTTTTTAATGAATATAGATTTTAAGGAGTTGATAGTTGAGGAAAAAGTGTTCATGGAATAGTAGTTGAGAGACACCAGGATATTTTATATAGATATATGTGTATATATATATATATATATATATATATATATATATATATATATATATATATATATATATATATATATATACACACACACACACACACACACACACACACACATATATATATATATATATATATATATATATGAGATACATCGCTTGTAAATTTTCTTTTGTGTGTATGAGATAATCAGGGGTTAAATGACTTGCTCAGAGCCACATAGCTGGTGTGAAGTGTCTGAGGTTGCATTTGAACTCAGATCCTCCTGACTCCAGGACCAGTGCTCTATCAACTGCTCCTTTTCTTTTTTAAAGTTCATTAATGTTTTTCTCCTTGTATATCACAGTCATTTTTTTTCCTGAGGCAATGGGGGTTAAGTGACTTGCCCAGGGTCACACAGCTAGGACGTGTTAAGTGTCTGAGACCAGATTTGAACTCGGGTCCTCCTGACTTCAGGGCAGGTGTGCCTATCGACTGCACCACCTAGCTGCCCCTCACAGTCATTCTTAAGAAAATATCATCTCCCTCCATTACATTCTATCTTGTGACAAAAAAACAAAACAAAAAACATTTCGACAAAAAACAACTAGAAAACTACACGTATTCCAGTTTATAAAACATTCCCTATCCTATCTTAGTGCCCCATCTCTTGTGGTAATGTAATGAAATAGGAAGATATTTCAAGATGCTCTGAAATAACCCAAGGTCATACAAGTTTTTCCTCTTGCCCTTCAAAAATAAAGATCATAGATGATGCTGGAAGAAAACTTCAGAGACTAGCTAGGTCAACTTCTTTTCACACATGAGGAAACTGTCAGATGACCTGGATACAAATCCTGTCTCCGGCATTCCCTGTGGGATGCTTAGTAAATCCTTTAATTTCCTCAATTTCCTTATCCAACTCAATAGTCCTGATCTTGTCACTGGATCCAGCTGACTGTAGAGAAGAAAGTGCTGGTGACTTTGTACAGCTCTTCCTCATTTAAATCCACTTTCAGCCATGGCTTTACCTGCCTGATGCCATGGTCCCCTTCAAGAATAAACAATAAGCACAACAACTCTAAAATAAAGGTGTTGGATTGGATAGTTTCTAGCAGTCCTTGGGGCTGTATGTCAAGGCTCCTTGTGAAAAGAGGGTATGTTTGGTTTCATCTTCTGTTTTCCAGTATCAGTCACATCACCATGGCCCTTTGCCATGTCAAGACACTTGAGAAGCAGAGGAGGGAAAATAAAAGTGGAATCGATGGTTTGATGGTTAGGAGGTCCCAAACATTCGAATAGAAAATGAGGATTGAATTGTGTTAGGACAAACACACGCACTTGACCAGTGGAGTAGGGTTTTGTCATTGGGGCGTGTCCTCCAGTAGCTCCTCTGGGACTGGCCAGTGGCTGGAACTGATTGACAGATGTGGTGAGCCCCACTGGGGCAGTTCTTTGGAAAGTGAATTGATGGCTATGTAAATACAGCCATTAACCTTAAGCACCCCCAGGCTGCTCCATCAGGCTAGGCAATTTACTTGCCCTAGAAAATGTCTTTGCTATTGTCTGATGGATCCCAAGGTTCCTCACCCTCCCTCAGCCATAGTAAGCGGAGGGAATCTAGGGAACTGTGTAGACATAGACTAAAGGGCTCACTTTTCCTTTCATTGGATTGGTATTTACTTAGCTCCTAAGCATGGACACACTCTTATATCTGGCTCTCTCAAAGTTAGGAATCCATTATACCATGGGTAGTAAATACCAATTGATGTCTTAAAAATATTCTACCTAAATTACACATGAACCAAATTTTTGTAAATTAAGCCTGGAGGGAATTGGATTGAAGTGTGAGTCTATACTCTTCTTGACTGTGATTCAGTGGAAACAATGGCACTGAGAGTATTGGGATCATGAGTTTGGAGCTGGAATGAGTTTTAGAAACTTCCCTTAGAGTCTAACCCTTGAATTTTACAGATTGGGGAACTAAGTTCCAGGGAATGAAGTAACATACTCTTAAGTCACACAGTGAGTAAGAATCAGAGAACATGAATCTCAAAACTGATAATGTTCCTTATTGTCAGTGTGACCTTTGTCAAAAACGGTTTAGTTTCCTCATTTATAGAATGAGGAAGTTGGACTGGTAACATCTGAGACAGAGGTTCCTACATTCAGAGATTCTGTGAACTTGGGAAGAAAATGACATCTTTGTTTTAATTACCTTTTAACTGAAATTTGGGTTCTAATTACTAAGAAACAGAATTCAGAGAAGGGATGCATAGACTTCATGAAACTGCCAATGACAACAATAATAATTAGCATTTACATGGTGCTTTGAAAATGTTTCATTTGATTTTCCTGACAATTCTGGGCGGGAGGTACTGTTATTATCCCCATTTTACAGATGAAGAAACAGATTGAGAGTGGGTAAATGACTTGTTCAGGGTCTAGTTAGTAAAGATCTAAAGCAGAGTTCAAACTCTATTCTTCTTGACCCAGGCTATAGCAATTGATCCACTTTGCCTACTAGCTGCCCAAGGGGTTGCTGACATAGGAACTGATGCTCTAAAGTTTCCTTCTAGCTCTATTGATGATCCTTACTTCGAAGGATCATTTCCAGAACTTAAACACAATACCAGGTACATAGCAGGTGCTTAATAAATATTTATTGATTGACTGACAGAAAGCATTAGGGGAAACTTGCGTGACCTTAGAAAAGACATGTGACCTCTTTGACTCTCAATTTCCTCACTTGTAAAATGTTGAAGTTGGTCAAGATCTCAGAGATTTCATTTCCATCGTAAATCTATGTCCTTACTGTGTGATCTTCTGAACTCTATTTAAAGAAAACCAGGCAAATCCATTTATAAAAAAATAATCACTCCTAATTTATCTTATCCCCCAAGTCTGAATTTTTCTAAACCTTTTTTTCCCTTTCAATTAGATGTATGTATGCTATGGCAAAACTATCCCATTTGTTCCAGAAATCTTTAGGAGAAAATGGGAAGAGAGAAAAGACACTCTAACTGCTCAGTTAAATATCCAATTGGCTCTGATATGGTTATTCAATCATTGGAGGTGAGGGGAAGGGGACAGCTAGATTGCCAAGTCACTTCTTTTTGGGAGGGCCCAAAATATTAATAGCTGATATTTATATGACAATTTAAGGTCTGAAAAGACTTTGTTTTTAAAACACCTGATAAATATTCTGCATAATATTTGATCTGGGTATTTTCCTTCTTTTTTACAAATGAAGAAAAGCACAGAAGGTTGAGTAGGGTCTTTTCATTATTCTGGGCTACTTCACAGATCATTTTGCTACTTGCCAGCATGGGTTGGAAAAAGCCATTCAGCTTTTGTATTTTTTCTACTGTAATGATAGCCAAAAATCAATTTTCCTTCTTCCTTCAATTTTAAACATTGATTATATGGAAATAAATGATTATGGAAAAGAAACAAAAATCTCATCTTTTAGGAGGTGCCATCAGTGAACTGTTGGGCAGTTAGTTGGCACAGTAGATCTGTGCCTCAAGACCCTGCGCAAATCACTTAGCTCTGCTTGCCTCAGTTTCCTCATCTGTAGAATGATCTGCAGAAGAAAATGGTAAACCATTTTTGCCAAGAAAATTCCAAATGGGGTTATGAAGAATCATACACAAGTAGAAAATGACTGAACAATAACAGTAATCAATGAATTGCCACCACTGAAGATCCCAAAGCTGAATTCACATTTCCTGAAGTGTAGTTATACCTCCTAAGAGGTGTGCATTTGGGTAAAAACTGTGGAGGTGCAATTTGAAAACTTGGTGTATAGTTTTCAGGTAAATCCCATAAACTCCCTGAATCCTGGGCTGAATTTGCATTGATATTGACCTACAGAAGGTCTTGAGCTTTAGGGGTCTTTGGACAACACTGAATGTCCAACATGGTAAAGTGAAACATTGAAATCTACAATTGAACTTAGGTGATGTCCAGGTCTCTAAAACCTACTGCCAACTTGTCTCAGGAGAGCACCAATCAACAACTACCTAATATGTGAAAGGCATTTATCCAGCAGCCAATATAAATATCTACATTCTTTCTGAGTTGAAAAAAGTACCATTATAAGGAATTTTCCATTTCTTTTGTTCATTTGTTCAGTTGTTCATTTTGTTTATTTCTCTTTCCTTTATATTTTTAGGCCTTTAGAAATCAATTTGAAGTAACTTAAAATTTCATTAAACCTTATCAAATATCACTACAATTAAGATATTTTGTGTTTATTATTTTCTTTTTTGAGAGTAGACTGAGAATTCTCATGGGTCAGGGATATTTACAGAGATTTGATAAGTGGTGTTGGAAGAAGCAGCTGTAGCAGGTTTATTTCCTTTCCAAATTCTGTGTAGGGCCATTTGGTAAAGTTCAGGAATCAGCTTATTCATTTATTCACGTACCAAACATTTGTCTAGTATCTTGGCTAATCTCCTAGGCAGCACAAAGGTAACCAAACATAATCTTTGCCTTTAAGAAGCTTATGATCTAGTAGAAAACAACTAACTCTAATAGATTTAGAATTGCTTTTTGGGGGGGCAATATTAGAACTGATCAATATGCCTAATTGGAAAAAAAAAACATTTGGTTGGAGGACAGATTTGAGGGTGATACCCTCATGCAAGCTGGTGCAGGAAAGAATGGAATAATTATGAGATCCAGTAAGCAAATCCTAAAGACTAGACGTCAGAAGTCAAAAGAATTGTTAAAAGCCCTCTGAGAATTCAAGGAATATTAAAACGTACTTATAATTCTCTTAAGTAAATTGATATGTGATTTATTTGATATGATTTGACAGGAAATGTATTTTTACCACCTGAAATCACTCCATTTGTTGAGCTGTGAGCTTCAATATTTCATAAATGATTAACACTAGATAGAAACTGTAGGAAGCTGTTTTCTTAAACAATATCCCACAAGAAAAGGTTCTGCTCATATATGCAAGATCTTTTCTTATAATTTTACAAGTTCACTTCTGCTCTAGTAGATTTTGAATTTCTTTTTTTAAAAATTGTTATTGTTTTTACTGATATAGAGATTGAATGCTGGGCTAGGAGTCAAAAGACTTGGGATAGAGCAATCCTGGCTTTGGCATTTTGATTTTTTTTAGTCAATGATTTTGTTTTATTGATGTCTTTTTCCTACTCCAATAATACATGCTTGCTATTGCTCCTTCCCTCATAACCAATAGAAATATTTAAATGGTTCCAGTTGTCACAATTATTGTGTCTGACATTTTTTGCCACATCTCAAATCAACAGTCCCTCCCCTCTTTAACGAAGAGGAAGATGAGGTGCTTCATATAGGCTTATTTATATTAGTTGTGAGGCGATGTGCAAGTCACTTTATTTTTATATATCTAAATGTCCACTTTCTTATTGTTGTTGTTCAGTCATTTTCTAATCTTTTTGCAACCCTATTTAGAGTTTTCTTGGTAAAGACACTAGAATAATTTGCTATTTTTCTCTAGCTGAGGAAACTGAGGAATGACTTACCCAGGATCCCACAGATAGTAAGTGTGAGGTCAGATTTGAACTCAGGAAAATAAGTTTTCCTGACTTTAGGCCTGGCACTCCATCCACTGCTCCACCTAGCTATTGCTAGCTATCCTCCTTTTTATGATGTGAATAATAATAATTACATTACCTGGAACTCATGCAGTTATTGAGAACTGGTAAACTGTAAATTGCCATAGAAATGTTAGCTATCAGTAACTCAAAGACATGAAAAGTTTCTTGGTTAATAAATAATAGCATATTATGACTGAAATCAATAGAAGGAACTAAATAACCCAGAAAAGAGGAAGCTTATATATTTGTTGAATCAAATTGAGTTAGTGAGGAGACTGTGTTCAAATATTTTGAAGATGGTCATGTGGTAGAAAGATCAGGCCCTTCACCTTCAAGGTGAAGCCCAATGGTTGGAAGTTACGGGGAAGAAAGTTTTGATTCAATTTTAGGAGTATTTTCTTTATAATTAGAGATACTCAAAGAAAGACAGAACAAAAGGAAGAAAAAGAAAGAAAAAAGTCAAGAACTATCTCATGAATTAGTCTACTCACCTGTCACTGGATACTTTTTATAATCAAACTGCTGTTGATGATAGGAAGCACCTCTGAATCAGTTTGGAAGTTGTAATATTTGGCTTTTAGAGTCTCTTTCAAAACTGAAGTGGTGGCTGGGAACCTTTATTTGAGAGGTCAAAATTATTCAACAACCAATTATACCTCTAGTTCTCTTGATAAGTTATAGACAATACTTTTTATTCTTTCTTTACATTCTTAAAAATTGACCCTAGATTTCTCTGTTTTAAAGAGCATATTGAAAGAAATCATCTTTAAATAAATATAGGAATTCATGAGAGAAGATGATTCCAAAGAACCCCAGAAAAAGCAGGTGACTGCAAGCAGTGTATGTAAAAAATAATAGGAAATACTTGTCTGTGATTAAGTATTCCTTGTATGGCCTAGTCTGGCTATGCTCCCATGATAGCTGCCTTTATTTTTCTATAATAATCTGGTTAGCATGAGCATTGAATGACTAATCAGTGAGGTCTTGACATATGGGCAGTTTCTCCTAGATCTAGATAAGCCAATACGTCTTGATGTGGAAACTCCCTTCAATAATATTTATCGAATCCCATTCCCCAGGTAGCAGGTGTAGTTCAGTGAGTTGCCTGAGAAAGGTTAGATGATTTCCCATGGTCCCATAGGAGGGTCAGATTCTGAACTCAGATTTTCTTAAGTCCATATAACTACACAGAAGTGTAGTTATTAGAAGTGTAGTTAATTAGAAAATTAAGAGACAGACTTCTAATAAAAATCAAAAGCCCTGTCCACAGAACAGTAAAATCAGAAATAAAGACTTAAGCAAGATGGCCCCATGGATTAGATTTTGAGAAGACTTGCTGGATAAAAGGATCCACTTTCTAACTACCATGGGAGATGACACTACTATAGAGTTCTTTAGTCCTTCAATTGCTACTCTGAGAGCCCAGTACAGATGGAAATGTAGTTGTTAGGAAAGAGGCAAAGCTCATTTCACTTTCTCCTCCTCCCCTTTGTTTGGTGCCCTTTCTCCCCATCTCCCCTGCCCTTATGTCGTTCCCTATTTTGGTGCTGGACATTGACAGCCTTCTCTGGTCAGTGAATCATCTTTAGGCCTCTCTCTTTCTTCCTAGTTAAAATTTGACGGTTTTCTCTCAATTGGGTATTTTACTTTGAAAGGACCTGGTCTCCACTGGATGACAAATTGGCTAAACTGTCACAAATCCATTCATATTGTGCTATTGCTGAGCAAATAGAATTCAAATCAAGAGGCAGCTATATGGCACAATGGATTGAACATTGGATCCGGGTCAGAACCTGATTTCAAATCCAGCCTCAGATACTCACTGGCTATGTGATCCTGGCCAAGTCAATTAGCCACAGACTTAGTTTTCTCAACTCTAAAATGAGAATAATAATAATAGCACCTACAATGAAGTACAAGGATCAAATTAGTTATTTGTTCCATCCCCTGGTGCTCAATAAATGCTTGCTTTTTCCCTTCCCCAGTTTATCAAGAATTTGTTAGATGCTTAATATGTGGCAAGTAGTATATTAGGCATTGGGGATGCAAAGACAAAAATGTAAACAGTCTCAGTCCTAGCAGGGAAGATCAAGCATTTTGATTTCAAATTCTAACTAGGTGTTGCGGTGGACAGAGGACTAGATCTGGGATCAGAAAGACCTGAGTTCAAATTCAGGCTCAGAAACTTACTGGCTGTGTGACCCCGAAGAAGCCACTAGCTACTGTTCCCTTTGATTCTTCATCTGTAGCATGCAGATAAAATACTGCCTATCGTCTAGAGTTGTTACAAGTGAGGATCACATGAGATGATATTTGGAAAGCACTTTGGAAATCTTAATATACTCTGTAAATGCACCCATGGAGAGATATCTAGAAAAGTGAGGAATAAATGCAGAAAAAATACAAACCCAGTAACTGCTCTTTGATCCTTTGAAGGGGGGAAGGAGATCAGAAATGGTTTTGTGCAGTAGGTGACAACTTGGACAGAAATGTTACCCTGCCCAGAAGTATTCTTATTTGCCAATAGTAGAATATAATCTCCTTGAGGGTAATACTAGGTCTCCCAAGGGTCTAGCCCACCATAAGCATGTGATAAATACTTGCTGATTGATTTGAATTGTGGATGCTTTGTTAATGGCCCAAAGGATGGGACCTCTCCAATGGTGGCACTTTAGACATTAACCACAGATTCTTAAAGGGGGTATTTATAAATAAGAGAGATATTTTTAGGAGAGAAGACTTCCCGGTCCCTCTCTCCCTCACACACTCAGAATGGTGACCACTTCTAAAATTAGCTCAGTTTAGAAATCTAGGAGTAAGTGAATCCTGTCCTGTTAGAGTAAGGGGAAACACATCATTTCCATTTGTTTTTCACACTTATTTGTAATAAATGATTGAGGACCCACAACTTCTTCCTTGACCAGCTCTGATCTTTCCAAACAGCACAAGAGCCAAAGGTTTCCCTTTGCTTTCCCAACTGTGTTCTGTTGAAAGAGAACAGCCACATTGCCGGGAATACATAAACAGCACCTTGGTCCTCCTGATTTCCAGCGAAATCCTTTATTAATTCTCTTTGAATGCAATGGCACACGCTGATGAGGGAAGATTTGATTAACAGCGGCCTGGCTGTTCGCTAATCTTGACCAAGACGCTCTCAAACGCCAGCAGGGCTGAAATGGGGGGGTGGGGTGCCAGGGTGCTCTCATTTTACAGCAAAAAATAAAACCCTAATAAACTGTCTTTCATATCCCATTTTGCATTCATGTTTCTGTTTTGCATTTAATTAGTGGCCAGTAGTTAAGTCAAGCAGCTAACAAATTTCAGCTGTGTCCTTGAGCAGAAGGGTCTTTTAATCATGGGGCTGTTCCCTCCCCCATTTTTAATATAGAATATTGCAAATAAACTAAAAGACCCTGACTAAAGGGGACTGGCTAAAAGGAGGGAAGCCTGGATTCCAGTTATCTCTTTATTTTATAGGGACCCAGGCATGTAGAAAAGGTGGGCCATTGTCTATTTTGCTCTTGAAAAGTTTAATTTCCATTAACACCCATGGAGAGATGTCTAGAAAAGTGAAGAATAACGCTGCAGAAAAATACAAACCCAATAACTGTTCTAAATGAGGGATGAATCGAATCAGGTGAAGGTAGAAATCAGGGGAAAAAATAGCTCTTTCTCAGCTTGTTCAGCACATTCCTTTTGGCCCCGGACTCTACCTCCGGACATAACAGATGAAGCCCTGATCTTAAAGGATTTGTCACAGGTGAACGGTCTCACCCGACGCAAGATGTGGAGAATTGAAACCATAATTTCACGGGACTTTGTGCTGATCCAGTTAGAAACATCTATTCTGGGCTGGTGTTTTGCTCTTTGTCTCTCTAGTGCCTAGCATATAGTAGGCACTTAATAAATGCTTTTTGAATTGGATTGGAATTGGACCAATAATAATATCTCCTCTGAGATGTAGCCTGTCTGCTCTGGGAAATATTTTGATTTGATGGTTTTTTTTCATTTTCATATTAAATCTCTCTGTGTTTCTCTCTGCTATGTCACTGTCTCTGTCTTTCTCTTTTTCTCTCCTCCTCTTTCTCCCCTTCTTCTTCCTCCTTCTCCTATTTTTTTAAATAGCATTGTTCAAATGCCAAACTTATGCTTGCCCAAAAGACTTTTATTTGGAGAGCTCACAGAGGGCAAGCACTCCTGTGGTAGTTAGAAAAAGGACCCTCTGAAGGTCTCTCTTAAGATCTTCAGAACTGATTGTATGATATGGGAGACACTGGCACAGGACTGCCCAGCATAGCATGTCCTTATCAGAGAAGATGCGGTGCTCTATGAGCAAAGCAGAATTGAAGTAGCTCAGAAGAGTTGCAAGATGGGTAAAGTTAAAGAATCTATCCAAAGTTTTATATGGACTATTTGTGCCCAAGCGGTGGCAGAGCATTTCAAGGTCCTATTGGTCTGATCAGCCATAGCCAGAAACCCTTTAACTTGACTGAGACACAGTCTCAGTCACAGAGAGATTTTGTTTTGAGATAAAAAAACAGCCCCCCCAAAAGATATAGTGATAGATATAGTGATAGATAGTGATGTCATTTTGGTCCTTTTTTAAAGAATGAAGACCAAGCAAGGATTTGCCATTGGAGGACCTGTATTGGCTTTGTCTCTTAATATCTGGGTGACCTTGAATGAACCACACTTTCTGGGTCTCAGTGTCTTATCTGTAATAATAATAATAATAATAATAATATATTTTATGGCACCATAATTAAGGTTTTCATTTCATCTTCATAACAACTCTGGGAAGTAGATGATTACTCAGGATCACCCAGCTAGTAAATGTCTGAGACTGAACTTGACCACAGGTCTGATCTTGGATCCGCTGTACTACTTAGCTGTCAAAAAGAAAATATGAGACTAGATAATCCTGAGGACCTTTCCAGTGCTGATTGTATGAGCTTTTGCCCCATAATACCAGAAAACCAAAGAGTGATTACTTGTTCTCCAGGATCATCTCAAATTAAGCTAAGAATTTGTGCCCATCCATCTGGTGGTAAGATCATTATAGAATCAGGATGTCTTGGGGTTAAATCCTGCCTTTAACCCTTATTAGTCCAAGACAAGTCAATTAGTGACTCAAGCTTAATTTTCTCATTTGTAAAATGGGAATAATACAACCTATTGTACCATCTCAGAAGTTTGTTTGTTGAGGATCTAATGAAATTGTCTCTGTTAAAGTATTTTACAAACTTTAACATTTTATGCAAATGTTATTTGTTAGTACCACTTCTGAAGTCTGTTGGTCATCCAATGTCCATGTCCTCATTATATAGATTAATAATTCAGAGACTTGAGCAACACAAGAGAGCTAAGGGCTTTCCATTTGATGCGGAGCCATAGTGGGATAGAAAGGCATTAGGCTTCATATTTGTATTTAGGATTTAGATTTGTAACTACCCAATATACCCAATATACCCAATGTCTAACGGAAAAGCTCTTTCAGAGCCTAATTGCACACAACAGCTCTTTCGGATAAGATATTTTTGCCTTGCTTTATGAGAAAGTTCTGCTATTAATCCATAAACAGGATAAACCCAGTTAGACCCAGATTTCTGTGAATGAAATTTTACCAGAGAATATATTGAATTTCAGTAGGTTAATCATTTCAGAGAAATGATTGTTTCTCTTTTATATTGGTAACTATTTACTATTGAGAAGTTCCAGAATTTTTTCCCTTCTATTTCCTCATTGTTTGCTGGGTCAGATCTGCCCCAGAGGGGTAGTGCTGACAATGAAATTGGATTTAACTTACTCCTCAATTTTGTTCAGACCCCACCTAAGTGGGGAAGCCCACTGTGTTTTGCTCAGCTTGGGTGGGGGAAGAAGATCCTTTGTCCAGACTTCCTGGGCTGGGGGTGGTCTAGAAATAAAACTGATATAATCAAAGTCATGTCCCCCAACCCTTTTTAGAATAGGTTGGCTTCTCATTATAATATTCATTCTTCTCATTGATTGTTAATCAACAGAATCGATCACTCTTTGTCGGGAACATTGACTGTTCCAAGGGCATGTGAGTGTCAAGAAATCATCATGATCTGCATTTTGGCCTTGAGGAATGCTGCTGATCCCCTTTCTTAATTATCTGCTAGCAACAATTAATAAACAGATTAATTACCCAGAAACTATGACTCTTGAACTTTTTACATGTCACACCTTCCACTTACATTCATTGATTGGTCTAGCAGAATTACCCCATAGTATATTCTTGGTAATATTTTACTTTCAATCAAAGCAACAAAGTTAGCAGTGATGTTAACAAGTTTTTTTTTGGACAACAGTTATTGAAATGCAAAACCAGACAAGGTGAAAGATCCAGTGTTTTATCAGGTTATAATGAACTTTCTTTTAAAAGGCACTAAAATTTCAGCATCAACCTGTCATCTACTTTTCCCCTTTCATTTGCATACAGCAACTTTGCAATTTCCTTATCAGAAGCAAGGACATGTTTCATTTGAGAATGATGACATTCTCTGAACCATGCATCTTCTAAAAGAAAAAAAACTTCCCCAGAGAATAGGGATTCTTGACCATTTGCATGTCATTGGCATCTTTGGCAGCTTGGAAAGCTTATGGGCTACTTCATATTTTGTCACATTTATTAAAGAAATCCATAATTTCAGTTTGAGGTTGGTGAAAATAAAAATGCAAGTTTTTTTCCTATGCAAATTCATGGATCCCCTAAAATCTCTCCCCAGATTCCTGGTTAAGAACCTTTAAATAAAACAATCAACTGAGAAGGGGAGACAAGACATCTATTTGCTTCTGTTTTCTTTTAGGTCATAAAGATGTCACATCAAATTTAGGAATATATATATATATATATATATATATATATATATATATATATATATATATATATATATATTTACCATCTTCAAGATAAGTTTCATAGGACCCTAGGTCTAACTCAAGAAGGAAAGTTGTGGATCATCCAATTCACACCTCTTGCTTTACTTGTGGAAACTGAGGCACATGGTTATTAAAAGACTTATTCAGGGTTACTTAATCTTGAGAATTGCCATTAAATATCCTCCTTTTTGTTCTTCTGTAGTTTCACCTAAGTAGAGTTCTTTTCACTCATAATATGTTAGAGAGAGACACACACACACAGATACACAGAGAGAGCTTGTTTTGAGATAAAAAACCAGCCCCTCCAAAAGATATAACTATTTATTCTGAATATAATTATATTTGTAAGTATGATCTTCCTGACTGACTTTAAGCTTCTTGATTGTAGGGATTATTTCTTTTCTTTCTTTCTTAGATTTTCCTGCAATACTAATCTGATAGTACTTACATATTTAGATTTGGAAGGGACCTAAAAGAGCACCACAAATAACCCTCTTGTTTTATAAATGAAGTTTCTTGCTCAAGGTTACTTAGGGAGTAGGAAGCAGAGATGGGATTTAAACTGAGTTCCTCTGATTCCAAATAGCATCTTGGTAAACTATGTCACATGGAGGGAATCGATACTCAGAGTTCTATGCTTTTGAAAAACAAAACATTTTATTAATCTTTTTGTTGTTATTCAGTTGTTTTTCAGTTGTATATAATTTTTTTGTGACTCCATTTAGGGTTTTCTTGGCAGAGATCCTGGAGTGGTTTGTCATTTCCTTTTCCAGATCACTTTACAGATGAGGAAACTGAGGCAAGCAGGGTTAAGTGACTTGCCCAGGGTCACACAGGTAGTAAGTGTTTGAGGCTAGATTTGAGTTTAGGAAGATGAATCTTCCAGACTTCAGGCCTGGCACTCTATTCACTGTGCTACCTAGTTTCCCTTTCTTTTGTTTTACACTGCTTATATTTCTCATATATCCTTTTCCTTTCTCTCTCTCTATGGGAGCTGTGTCTTTTAATGAAATAAAAAAAAACACCTCTCAGAGAAGATTAAAAGAAATTCAGCAATACCAATCCTTACAGAACACTAGCTAGGCTCTTAAGAGTTAATTTTTGGTGGAGAGTCAACTTCTATTTGAAACATGAATTCTCTTTTAAGATCTTTAGTAAGTGATCTTCTGAATTCTTCTTGAAAACCTCTAGTGACAAGGAACTTGGTGCCTTCTGAGTGATCTCAGCCCACTTCTTTTTTCAGACCTCAGATTATTAGAAATTCCTCCTTATATTGGATTGAAATCTGCCTCTCTATAACTTCCACTTATTTGTCCTGGTTTTTCCCTTTGGGGCATAACTGGATAAGTCTAATCCCTCAGGAAGAATAGATGTTATCCATAATTGATGTTCCATTAAACCAAAAAAAAATTAATCACAGTCCAAGTTAGGGTGTGTGTGTGTGTGTGTGTGTGTGTGTGTGTGTGTGTGTGTGTGTGTGTGCCTGTGTGAGAGATTAATGGGAGAAGAGAGAAAGGAGAGAGACAGAGAGACAGAGAGGGAGAGGGGGTCATAAGCTTTTTAATTCTTAGGTACCACACTAGTCATCCTTATCCTAATGACTGAATTCAAGGATATTCTTCCACTCCTTCCTCTGGTCTTTTTGTGGATGATAGTATTTCAATTTACATTCAATGAATGCCACTTGTTATCATTATCTTGCTGGATATTTGGGGTCTCAGCTATGGGACCCTAAACAACTGGTATTTATTTTCATTGGATTTTTACTTTAAATCCTGGAAAACCTCATGGAGAACTGTAACAAGTGCTAGGAGAGCTGAATGGGGCAATTGCACTGGATTGGTAAAATGGATGTGATAAGTAATAGAAATAGTAAGGTGCTTACTTATACTGTGTGCTTTGTGTTTTGAACATCGGGTCCATGGAAAATGGATTTTCCTTGTACTTCCTGGCATTGAGGTCTGCTGGCGTTAGTGGCCAGTCTGGTTCTTTTGTCATACACACACGCTCCTTAGAAGCCATCTGGTGCAACTTCTTCAAGTTACACTTGAAGCCACTGAGTCTCCTAGAAGACTCCCCTAATGTCACACAGAAAGTGGCAAAAATGGGATTTGAACTTGGTCTTGTGGCTCCAAGATCAGTGGTCTTTTCATAGCATCCTATTATGTCCCCAATGATAAAATGAGTCAACGAAATAGGGAAATGAAATGATGATTTAGATCACTTAAAGGAAAAAAAGTGTGTTTTTGAGGAAATAAGGAC
This sequence comes from Sminthopsis crassicaudata, assembly GCF_048593235.1. NCBI lineage: Eukaryota > Metazoa > Chordata > Mammalia > Dasyuromorphia > Dasyuridae > Sminthopsis > Sminthopsis crassicaudata. The sequence continues at coordinate 725,792,418 of NC_133617.1, forward strand.
TATCTTGGAATGAAACTTCCATATTGGCTTTTTATTTTTATTCTTATGTTCTGATGGATCTATAATTTCATATTTGTAGATAAGTCTCCCACTGGTATAGATCAAAAACCATTCCATATCGTCCCTTCAGTACATCATCAAGCATTTATTAAGTGTCTACTACATGCCTGGCCCTCTAATGAGTTCTTTGTAGACAAAGACAGAAATGCAACAGTCTGCCCTTAACGAACTAATTCTGTGTGATTTATATCCATAAATCTTCCAGAGAGGAAGCCACTAGATACACTAATGATCTTCCTCTTATTCTTTTTTAATTTCTTGGCAGCTAACAAAGTAGCATGTGGGCTTTCCATATTTTTTCTCTCATTTTCATCCACTAATAATATTAATAACAGTAACTAGCATTTGTACATTACTTTTAAGGCTTGTAAGTATTTTACATACATTTATCTTAGCTGAGTCTCACAGCAACCTTATGAAGCAGGTACTGTTTTTTTAAATCTCCTTTTTTAAAGATGAGGAAACTGAATCAGAGCAAGGTGAAGTGGCAGATAAAGGTTAAGTGCCCAAGGTAGAATCTGAATCCAGGTCTTTCCCCTTCCAGGTCTAGAGCTTTATCCACTGGGCCCGTACATGACTAGCCTGTCTCCTTGTGCCGTTGGACATTAATGTCATTGTTGTTTTCAATGTCACTTCTTATATACAAGTTATCGTTGACATTACGCTGTGGTCTCCCCCCCCACCTCATTGCCCTTTGGGTTATTCATAAATGTCCAATGACATTGACCAAATTCATCAGATAATTGCTCCATCTTTCCACTTCACTTAGTTGGTGCTTCAGGCATAAATCCAGAGATCATTTTGTTGGCTGCTCTAAATTCTATTTCCTTATGTTTGTCTGCTCAGATATTGCAGTCCTTGAAGGGAAGGCACAGGGTTAGCCTTTTCAGTTTCTGGCACCTGTTGCCCCAGAGACGAGAGAGTCTCCTTTCTGTTCCCCTCTTTCTTACAGCAGTCCACCAAAAAAATCAATTGACTTTCGTTTTCCTCTGAAAGATAGCCTGACATTGCCCTCCTAGCCCACATGTATTTAGAGCACTGGTTTTTAACATTGCAAGATAGCTTTCAGAAATGCTTCTTTCGAAATAGACTTTTTAAAAGAGCTGTGGAAGAATAATGAAGCCACTGCCACACTTGTGAGACAGAATACATTACAGGAAGGCACTTGCAAGAGCCAGTTGAAAATGTGGTACTTTCTTTATGGAACAAATTGAGATTTTTTTTTAAACCTTCCAAGACTCATAGTGCATCTTTATGGACATCCCATTGTGGTACTATTGTGAATAATTTGCTGTGCTCAATAGAAAGTCTTCCATAATGGTTCCCCCTTCTTTTCTCTCTATCCCCCCTACCAAGAATGACTTACCATGTCAGCATAGGATGAGTTAATGGACTCCTTCTTCTCTTATCATGTTCAGGGGAGGGGGTGAAGGAAGACCAAAACTGCAGTGATATGTCACATCTGGGCCTTTCCACTTGTAGGAGTTGCTAGGATTTCTTTTGAGGTTAGTGATTCTACAATGGGGTAAGTCATTTTGGTTGGTGGATGATGTTTTTCCAGTGGATCTTGGCCAACTTTAATGTCTTCCTACCCACCCTACAACATGTGGAGGCTTCTCATCCAGGACCTCTTTCTTTCTTTTTTTTTAATTTTTAAAATTAATTTTATAATTATAACATTTTTTGACAGTACATATGCATAGGTAACTTTTTTTTTTTTTTTTTTACAACATTATCCCTTGTACTCCCTTCTGTTCTGAATTTTTCCCCTCCTTCCCTTCATCCCCTCCCCTAGATGGCAGGCATTCCCATACATATTAAATATCTTATAGTATATCCTAGTACAATATATATGTGCAGAACCGAATTTTGTTGTTGTTGTTGCAAAGGAAGAATTGTATTCGGAAGGTAAAAATAACCGGGGAAGAGAAACAAAAAATTCAAATAGTTTACACTCATTTCCCAGTGTTCCTTTTCTGGATGTAGCTGATTCTGTCCATCATTAATCAATTGGAATTGGATTAGCTCTTCTCTATGTTGAAGATATCCACTTCCATCAGAATACATCCTTGTACAGTATCATTGTTGAAGTGTACAGTGATCTTCTGGTTCTGTTCATTTCACTCAGCATCAGTTGATGTAAGTCTCTCCAAGCCTCTCTGTATTCATCCTGCTGGTCATTTCTTACAGAGCAATAATATTCCAGGACCTCTTTCTAATACTGGTGATGATTGTGTTTTAGCTTTTGGCCTTCCTCTTTCCATTTCCTTTGTTAATATTTATATTATTTTAGCACTTTAAGGTTTGCAAATCACTTTCATAGGTGAACTTATCCAATGCTCATAACAATCGTGGGAGGTGGGTGTTATTATTATTTGTATTTTGCAGATGGGCAATCTGAGGCATAAATGGCTTAAATCACACAGCTAGGAAGTATCAGAGTTAGGATTAGAACTCAGGGCTTTCTTATTCTTGAGCACTATGTCCTATCTACTGTGCTACCTTGCTTACCCTAATAAAACCCAAATAAAAGCTTCCCAACTATAGTGAGATCCTGATTAGAGCTAGCAATAGATCACATGTATTCAAACTTTATTAAAAATTTAAATTTTAAATCTATAATTATATATTTATATTTATAAATTATATTTACAGTTAGAATTTTATATTTATATATAAATTATAAATTATATTTAAATCATATTTAAAATGTAATTAATTTAAATTAATTTTATGTTTAATTTTAAAATTATAATTATGTAAAAATCTATATTTTAATTGGTCCAGGCTACTGAATATATGTGTTTGAATCTGAATAATGTTACAACTTCATGAGATTTATTATTTACATTAATTGGGATCTAGTTATATTATAAGAGTCTCAGTTCATTAGTTCAAAGTATAATAACTTCTCATAGATTTTTAGAGCTGGTAGGGACTTTAGATTCAATCCAATACAAGACTGGTTTGAATTTCCTGCTGTTTGGGGTATAGGATTCCAATAGAAGGGCTCTGGTGGATGTGGTAGAAAAGCCTATCCAGTTACAAACACTAATCCAAGAGTAATGATAGAGATGTGAAAAAACAAAGAGGCTACAAAATGCTTACTAGGTGAAGATCTTATTCTAAGAGCCCTGTAGAGGGTGAGCTCTGCTTCATTTTCTGTTGTTCACTCAATTGAGAGATTGTTCATCTGAGGTTTCTTGACAAAGACACTGGAATGGTCTGTCATTTCCTTTTTAAGCTTTTGAGGAAACTGAGGCAAATGGGCTCAAGTGATTTGCTCAATATCATGAGTTGCTAGGGTTTCTTAACTTATTTTTTGTGTCATTTATGTTATTTTGGCCCTCTTTGGAAGTCTGGGGAAGTCTTTAAAAATAATATATTTAAATCCATACCATAAAATACAAAGTCTTATGAAAGAAATCTGTCATATTAAAATTGAATTATCAAAATATTAAAAAACCCTAAATGAATAGATCCACTGAAATCTACATGCTACTGACCTCAAGTTAAGACTCCTTGATCCAGAAAGAGGGCAGGGAAGGTTGGGAGAGGAGGAGAAATTCAGATTAGTTAATCTCAGAGTTTTGGCTCTGAGATCAAAGGCTTGGTGGGAAAGAAGGTCAGCCTTATTGGCTAAATCGAAGCGTTTAAACATTCTGTGGCTTTTATTTGTTTCTGTTACCTCTGTTTCCCAATTACTAAGGCTATTGTTTTAAACTGATGCCTTTTGTTTTTAACAACACATTTAATTTATGGATCTATCACATTTCCCCCTCTTCTATCCAGCGACTCTTCTTTTGTAACAAAGATTAAAAAAGAAAAAAAAAATCAGCAAAGTCAATGACTGCATTGACTCTGTTTCATGGGATATTTAATATTCCAATTATTCCTTCATTTACTTTTTCACCTCTGCATCGAAGGGTTGTTATTCTTTAATCATTTCAGTCATGTCCAACTCTTCATGATCCCATTTAGGGTTTTCTTGGCAAAGATACCGAGCGGTTTGCCATTTCTTTCTCCTTCTCATTTTACAGACTGGGGCAAACAGGATTAAATGACTGGTGCAGGGTCACATTGTTAGTAAGAATTTGAGGTCAGATTCCAAACCCAGTGCCACCTGGATGCCCACATTAAAGAGAGCATAGTACATTTTCTCAGTTCTTCTGTGCCATACTGGGTCATTATAATTAAAAAATGTCCCATGGGTAACAGGTGAAGTATAATTGATAGCATTTTCTTGTGATATAATTAATTTGTAATAATAATATTTGGTATTTACATAGGGTTATAAGCTTTACAAAATGCTTTATATACACTACTTCCTTTGATCCTCCTAAGAATCTCCTTAGATGCCACTTCTTGATTTTACAGATGGGGAAACTGAGGTTCAGAGTGGTTAAATGATATTGCCGTGGTCAGTAGTCTATGATACAGCATTGCTTGTGATATAGCTAACTCGTATCAGAAGTGAGATTTGAACTGAGGTTCAAAATTCTAGGTCCAGTACTCTCTTCAAGGCTCCCAGTAACATTATAATGTCCAGGTCAGGCTATGGTTCCCACAATGCTTTTCAGACTGTCCAGCTTCCAAGCAACTTAGTTTTGTGTAGTTTTCTGCCCAGCCCTTCCTTCTCAGTTGATGACATTGAGGAGAACGTTTTAATAGGACCTGTGAAGACAGCTCCATTCCTCTGGAGAACAGAGGAGGAGAATGATTTCTGAGGCTGTTTTGAAATAGAGGGAGAATTTGTAGTTTTTCCACGCACCCAAACCCCTGTTTCCAAGGTCTCTTGGCTTTCTGCCTACAAATTCTGGCTCCCAGCCGAGTTTTGTTAGGATTAAACATTTGTGGCTGGATAGATCACCTTTTGTTGTCAGAATCTCTTAAATTCTTTCTTTCCTTTCCTTCTTCCTCCTCCAACATCCCTGGTATTTGTAGAGCACTTTAAAGCCAGTGTGCTTATTTATTATCACCAAGTCTAATGGTCTTTCCAAACCTCTCATTTGACCTTCACAACAACCTTTTTAGGGAGCTACTTTGGGTAATGTTGGCTCCATTTTATAGTTGAGGAAAGGGATCTCAGAGATCTTCTAGCCCAACTCTTTCATGTTGCAGATGAGGAAATGGAGCCCCCCCCAAAGTTAAATGATATATTTCAAGGTTGGAATTTGAACTCAGTTTCTTGCTGGGGTACTTCTTACACTATATTATGATAAAACATAGCAGAAAAGTATTGCCTGCCCATTTTTTCCACTCAACACCTTCTGGGACTCCTATAATAGCAATTAACTTAGCCATCAAGTCATGAGTGGCTATCCTTTCCCACCAGCAGCTTGGGTTAATTTTAGGCAATACTAGGAAGGAGGGAAAGTTTGCCTTCAGAAAAGGAATGACTGACTGAATGAAGCATTTATTATATGCTTACTCTGTGTAGGAACTAAGTTGATTTGAGTTGTTTCTGGTTGTGTGGTTTAGTAAGTGACATGCTATCATCTGCATTACAGGATCGTCCATTTTTATTTAAAGGTGGAAGTAATTTCATTTAGAAATAGGAGGATAGTATTTTAAATAGAAAAGTCTAGGAAATGACTTTGATCCTTGGAAAAATTGAATTCCTTAGGAGGAATATCTATTATAGTAAGCACCGGGGTTACACATAGAAAATTGAAACAGTCTCTGCCTTGTAGAAACTTGTATTCTAAGAGGGTATGACAACCTATACAGAAGAGTTTTGGTTTAAAAAGTCACTGGGTATTAAATAGTGCCATAGGAGACTTAACTGACATGCCCTTTTCAGAAGCAATGACAGCATTCACTTAATTATGGTTCTGTAGCTGGATGAGTGTGGAGAGCTTGTGTAAGGTATACATGGTGGGAGAATGGCTTTGGATTGATACGGTGGGCCTTGGAAAGCATTCATTGCTCAGGGCTGAGGGGATCCCAGAAGGAGACAGGACTGAGTCATCCAGGCCATGGTCTCTAGTTGAGTTGAGGATTCAGAAACAGGGCCAAGAAGATGGCCACCTTCTCCTTTTGTTTTGGTCTCCCTCCGTTACATTCATAGTGGTGTCTTCCCCCATCACTGGAACTTTAGAGGCGTATTCTCCTGCACAGTATTCCATGCTTTGCAGCTTGTCTGTATGCTAAATCCCATGTTCCATTCCCTCTGGGCCCAATCTCCTGCTGGAGAACCGGCAAATGGATTCAGGTGTTAAGGGATACTAATATATGTGGCCTCCCAGTTCACATTTAACCGGGTACATCTGGAGACCATTTAGTCCATTCATTCATGCATGCAGACATTCATTCAATACCCGTTCTAGGAATATGTATTAAGTGTCTTCTTATGTATAAAGCAGCGTGCCAGGTGTTGAAGTGGGATGTATAGAAAATTAAGGCTGGGGCTCAGTTCTCCAGGAGATTACAATGGGATGGGAGAGAAAATACATGCATACAAATGAATGCAATACATTGTAGACTGTGCAAAGTGCCTGAGAGCAATAAAGGAGGGCTTACTAGAGGCAAGGAAGGTGGGTGGGGGCGGGGAGACACAGAAGGGTGGATGGGGGTAGGGAGGCTGCTTCTGAGAAGGTGTTTGAGCTGAGTCTCTCTGAGGGCAGATATTTTCAAGGTGACTATGGCAAGGATGATATTTGTATATGAGAAGTTATATGAGCAAAAACAAGGAAATGGAAAAAGTACAAAAATGACAAAGCAACCACTTTGCTGAGAATACAGGTTGTGTGAAAGAGGCAGGATGGTTCAGTGGGAAGAGTGCTGACTGTTACACTAAATTGTACAGTGAGATAAGACTAAAAAAAATAAGCTGGAAACGTCAGGGGTTTCTCCCTCTTTCCAGTAAGCTTCAGAAATTGGGTTGTATTGAAGTTGGTAGAGAAAAAAAAAAGGCTCTCAGTCCTAGAGTAAATATTTGGGCTATAGTATAGTAAACAAGAGATAGGCTTTATTTCACCTGACAAAAAATACAAAGCAGAAAGGACTGATACCTGAGCCTATGAATAGTCAAAGCTACTCAGGAAGATAGTGGGGGCCCCTTCATTTTGTCCTGTCCTTGAGGACCCCTGAAAAAAGGGGAATCATTAGAGTTGACCCCTTTCCTTCTAAAAAATTAAATTTTTCCAAGAATCATTTCTTAGACTTTTCTACTTAAAATAATATCCTCCTATTTCTAAATGAAATTCTTTCCACTTTAAATAAATATGGACGGTCATGTAATTCAGATGATAGCATGTCACTCACTAAACCACACAATCAGGAACAACTCAAATCAAAAGGCCCTTTGGGGAACTTACAGGAAGCACCTGATTATTTAATCCAGACAGAATAGAGCAGGAGGAATAAATACTTGTTTAAACGCAGTTCTCTTTGCTTTGCATGCTTCAGATGTATTCATCTAGTTGCTTTTTGAAGTCCTGCTTTGAAAGAACAGCTATCATCTATTTGAGCATCTGTGGAGCAAGAGACAGATGATAATGTTTGCCCCACAGTAGAAGTTTCAGAAAGCCGTGCTGAATGAGGGATCAGTTGGTGGGCCTGAGGAAGGACCTTTGAGAACCCTCTAGGACAAGGGTGTTCTTAAGGTGGGATCCCTGTATTGGTTTAAAAGATATTTTCATGACTATTTCAATATAATTGACTTTAAAGGTAATTTTTTGTAGTTCATTTTATGCATTTACAAATATTATTTTGAGGGAGGTGGCCCAAGGGAGCCGTGACATCAAAAAAGGTGATGACATGCTGCAGCAATAAAGTGCTGTTGAAGGCACATACATGAATTGCCTGGGGAGCCAGTGGTTAGGGTGCCGGGTTTGGATTCAGGAAGGCCTGAGTTCAACTCCCATTTCAGATGCCTATTGCCAAATGACTTGTAAGTAATTTAAACTCTCAGCTTCAGTTCCTTCATTTGTAAAACGAGGGGGTGTTCTCAATGGTTGCTTCCAGTTCTATATCTACTATTCCATCATAATGCAACTTAAGACCTCCTCTCATGATGGCACAAAAATGTCATTAAAGAGATGTTTAGGGGCAGCTAGATGGCACAGTGGATAGAACAGCAGCTCTGGACTTGGGGGACTTGAGTTCAAATCTGGTCTCAGACACACACACCAACTGTGTGACCCTGAATCCCAATTCCCTTGTCAAAAAAAGTTCAACTGAAAAAAGGTGAGTCAGGTTAGTTGTGTTAAGAGCAAGACAACCTTGATTGTTGTCATGATATCCAAGCATGTGGAAAGTATCAGAAGAGGAAGGCTACTCCATATTAGCTATGTCCCAATGATGGGATGATGAATGGGAGTAAGTGGACATGAATCTCACAGGATGAAAAGAAATGGATAGATTGTTATATGTACAGTGAGGGAGGGAGTGCTTCATGTATGAGATCACCCATCCACTGGAAGGATCTCGATACTGGAGTTTCCTTCACACCTGCCACATTTTTAGCTTCCTATGCAATGAAAAGGTAACCTAATTTGACAAGCCTAGAAGCTTGTGACCTCTTTGAGGAAGCACACGGATGCCCACGGAACACTCAGCAAATGATAGAGTGCTAAATAGGATTGCATAACAAGTTCAGAGAAGGTGGAACATCTTTGAAAGCTGGGTGGAGTAACCTTATGATAGTCATGGATGCTGAGCTAAAAGGGGGTTCTTTCCAATCCTCTCATTTATAGATGAGGAAATGGAGTACTGGAGAGTTGACACGATTTGTCCAGGGTCACAAGGACATTAAACACTGGTAGTGCAATCTGAATTCAGGTCTTCCAACTCTGGATCCACTGGGGTTTCTCACTAGTTGGAGAAAGCTTTTTGGAAGGGATTATACTGGAGTCAGGCCAGCTAGGATAGGGACAACAACAACAATAACAAATAACAATTAGGAGTATTAGCAGTGATGGCAATAGCAGTAGCTGCTCATTTTTATTTCAAGATAAATGACTGCTATTTTACAGATGAGTGAATTGAGGCTTGAAAAGGATAAAGTTATTGTCAGTTAATGTCAAAGGTAAGATTTCAACTCTAAATTCTAATGCTAAAGCCTGTGTTATTTTATTAGGGCAGAGAAAGGGGTGACAGGAAGAACAAAGAAAAAAAAGTTGGAAATTAGTATAGAGCAGGCATTCTTAACCCTGTGTAGTGGATAGAAAGCTGGACCTGGTGCCAGGAACACCTGAGTTTGAATCCTGACACTTAATAGTTATGTGATCCTAAGCAAATCATTAACTTCTATCTGCTTCAATTTTATCATCTATAAAATGAGGATCATAACAGCACCTTCTTCCCAGAGGATAAAAAGGGTCATGTTTGTAAAGTATTTTGCAAACTTTAAAGAATTATATAATTGCTTCTTCTTCCTCTTCATCCATCATCATCATCATCATCATCATCATCATCATCATCATCGACCACTTTGGCAATTTGATAAAGTCTACAATCTCTTTTTTGAAAATTGAAAAAAAATCATTATGGAAAGAAATGTTAAATTTCAATGAGAGGTTAGTGGAAATTAAAAATGTTATTTTTTTCTCATCCAAATTCATGGAACTCTACTTCCTCCTTAAGTACTTTTGGTATAGACAGAGGGCTTCAGAGAGCCTGGTCCAAGGTTAATTCCTTGGTCAGGAAATCATTTTTTAATCAGGTTCCTTCTGGACACACTCTCTAAAGCAGTAATCAAGGGCATAAAATGGTTGATATTGCCATATGTGGTAAGTGTTATTTCACTTAAATACACACATACACACAAACATATATATATATATATTCTGTTTATCTGTCTTCTATCCATCTATCTTCTATCTCTATCTATCCATCTATCATTTATCTATATCTATCTCTTGCTCTCATCTATCCATCTAATTATCTATCTATCTATCTATCTATCTATCTATCTATCTATCTATCTATATCTCTCTCATCTATCTATCTCTCATCCATCTATCCATCTACCATCTATCTACCTCACCTATCTATCTCTCATCCATCTACCATCCATCCATCCATCTATCTATCTATCTATCTATCTATCTATCTATCTATCTATCTATCTATCTATCTATCTATCCTGTTTATCTGTCTGTCTATCTATCTATCTATCTATCTATCTATCTATCTATCTATCTATCTATCTATCTACCTGTTTGTCTATCTATCCATCCATCTATCTGCTTGTCTGCCTTTCTCTGTGCCTCTGTGTATGTATGTGTGTCTTTCTCTTTCTGTCTGTCTATCTGTCTATCTATCTATCTATCTATCTATCTATCTATCTATCTATCTATCCATCCATCTATCTGCTTGTCTGCCTTTCTCTGTGTCTCTGTGTATGTATGTGTGTCTTTCTCTTTCTTTCTGTCTGTCTGTCTATCTGTCTGTCTATCTATCTGTCTATCTATCTATCTATCTATCTATCTATCTATCTATCTATCCATCCATCCATCCATCTATCTGCTTGTCTGCCTTTCTCTGTGTCTCTGTGTATGTATGTGTGTCTTTCTCTTTCTTTCTGTCTGTCTGTCTAATTGTCTATCTATCTATCTATCTATCTATCTATCTATCCATCCATCTATCTGCTTGTCTGCCTTTCTCTGTGTCTCTGTGTATGTATGTGTGTCTTTCTCTTTCTTTCTGTCTGTCTGTCTATCTGTCTATCTATCTATCTATCTATCTATCTATCTATCTATCTATCTATCTATCCATCCATCTATCTGCTTGTCTGCCTTTCTCTGTGTCTCTGTTTCTCTTTCTTTCTGTCTGTCTGTCTATCTATCTATCTATCTATCTATCTATCTATCTATCTATCTATCTATCCATCCATCTATCTGCTTGTCTGCCTTTCTCTGTGTCTCTGTGTATGTATGTGTGTCTTTCTCTTTCTGTCTGTCTCTCTGTCTCTGTCTTTTATTGAGGCTTTCGATAAGGTTCAGAGTCGTCAGTTTTGGAGTCATAGGACCTGGGTTTGAATGTTGTCTCAGGCACCTACTTCCTGTGGGATTTGCCCTTGTGGTCCTGGGCAAGGCCCTTCACATTTTCGAGCCTCAGTATAAAATGAGGAGACTAATTCTCCTCCACCCTTCCCTTCTAAGCCTATTTGTATCATTTGTATTCCCTTCTAAGTCCTATTTGTATCATATGCAATAGCAGCTCCCTTAAAAGAGGCCATGCTTGCTTAGGCCACAGGAGGGCACTGTTGCCACAAGAATGCTTACATCTCCCCTGCTGAAATTTAAGGACAGCGGCTTAAAGCAGGGATACACAGTAGCACAGAAGATTGTTCAAGAGAAGAATGGGATTTTCCCCTAACACTAAATAAGCTCCAGTTATGGGGTTTTGAGTGTGTGTGGATGTGTGGGCGTGTGTTCGCATGCTGTGTTGTACATGCTAATCTAATATTTCTTCTGTTTCCTGCTTGAAAATATTATATGACATGAGACACAGAGCAGGGCTGAAAGCTGCCCTGGGATCTATAGAATTGTTATTTTCACAAATGTTTTATGATTTCCTGTAGTTGATATTTAGAACAGGAATGAAATTATTGTCCTTCTCTTTTCCTCTCCCCATAAAGACCCTTTAAGGAAAGTCCAGTTGTTTGGAGCCAGCCAAAGGTCTCTCCCACCCCAAATGTCCACTGAGTAATTTTCAGTAAAACACTTGTGACACTCTGTTTTGATTACATGAAAAATTAGAAATGAGAGGAAAATTCCAATTAAAAACTGGTCTAATTAAAAAAAACCTCACAGTCAGGATAATTGGGCCTTCAGAGATTTATGGCTAAATAGCCATTACAGTTCCCATTTGTTAAGCCCAACAACTGGGCACTTGCATTTGGATAACAAGCTGTGGGGCCACAGTTAGTGTTTCTGAATTCGGTAAGTATACTTTTATTTTATGGGAACTCCTTTGTTTTTCTCAAAATTTTAAGTCGAGTCCTTTTCTGAAAACCATGATTTTGTAATGATGATAGCTTTGCACTCTCTTCAGTTACTCAAAGACTGGAGTTGGTCTTTGTTATGAAAATGTTGATGAGTTCAGGAACAGCCTTTGCTCCTCTTCCCATACATTTGTTTAAAAAAGTAATGTTTCACTCCATTTAAATAAAGATGCTCTCTCATTTTCTGTAATCTAGTTCTGAAGATGAGAAATTAAAAACCTTATCAGCAAAATGGCACGGCTATTTTATGTATTTCGGAGATCTGAAACTAGAACAGTCTTTTAAGAGATCCACCATCTCATAGAAATGAGACTGGATTGGTTAACACTCGAAATTAAAATGCCACTTATAAAATTCTTTAATATTTAATAGATGCAGTTGTATTCTTTAATAGCTTATTATAAAGCACGTTGTAAAATGCACCAATAGTAAAGTCTTTATAGATGTTTTTAGGCAAGCTGTAAAAATGCATTTTATAATGTGTATATAGTTTATATTGGCAGAAAAATGGGGCTTTCTTTAACATAGGAACATAAGCATGCTGTAAATTACTAAGTAATTGCATACATTATAAAATACTTGTAAATGATATAAACGTTGACTACATATCAATGCTGAAAATATAGTCAAGCAAGGCACGCTAACCTACTTAATGGTATTTTCCTTGCATCAGCGTTGCCCTTAAGAATAAAAAGCTCACTAAACAACCTGTCTTGTTGCAGGATTGTCATTTGTGAATAGGTTATCTCTGGCTCTGTTATCCTCGGTGGGGAAAGCATTTAAAATGCCAGAAAAGATTTGGGAGTGATTCTATTATTTAGGCCAACTGAAAAAGCCCGCATCTCTCCTCATTCCAGGTTAGAGAAATATTGGGTTCTTTTTATATAGACAAATCTTGGTTGCTTAATATAGCCACCACTTATGAGAAAAGATGTCCCTTAGATCACCTGATGGGCACTCGGTGAGGAAATTATTCTGGAAAATAAAAACAACAAAAACCAAAACCATTGTCCCAGACAACCATATATCTCCCTCCACCAAAACCTCATAAATCCCCCTTTTCCTGAATATTAAGAATGATGTTGATGAGGCAATGTGGGATCTGTACTCAGGTATTTCTCCTGTTACTTCTAGTATGACCACAGCCAAGTTGTTGTACCAAATTGTTGTTTCCTCATCTGTAAAATGAGAGGTTTGAAGTAGATGGCTTCTGAGATCTCTTTGAGCTCCAATGCTAAAAGGTTTTTTTTTTTTTTTGCCATTTTCTGTTATTTTTGTTTTTTAGATAAATTAATTGGTGGATTTATGCAGAAGTAAAAGGAATGGTTGGTCATGGCTTTTGACTCTTCAGGGTTTGCTACTTTTCTCCACTAGGAGCAAATGGTATTATTTACCTGGACTTCCCAGTAGGCTTCAATAGTTTCCCACCTGGGAAGGTCAAATGTGAGTTGAATGTTCGTTAAAACTCTAAATAGCTCATTATCCTGCCATCTCCATTCTAGGAGTGATGCAAGTGAGAGTATGGAAATCGCCAAGGTAAATGGCCATCCGGGAAAAGAAAGAGCTATGTCTTGGACTGTGAAAATCTTTTCTTTTGAAATAAATTCTTGCTTTCTCTTGTATTTTGTTAAAATACTTTTGAATTATGTTTTTGCAATAAATGTGCTAGTGAAATAGACTCATAGAAGAGAACATTTTCTGTCCAAAGGAAATAAAGTGATTTGCCCAAATCACACAGGTAGTAAATGTGAGGGTTGGATCTAAATCCAAGATCTATACTCCAGATTTAGTGTTCTTTTTTGTTTTCTTCACTATACCATATGGGTTTGAATAAAAAACTTATTCTAGTAAAGTAGAATAGTTCATTTTAGAATTTTTTCTTTTCCTTTTCTTGAAAATTTATTATTTATTGTTTGGAAATTTTGGTTTTTAAAATCTCTACCTGTCTCTTTTCCTCTTCTCTTTTCTTTGTTACCTCCCCTTCCACCTTGAGAAAGCAAGCAGTTTGTTATAGATTATAGGTTGTGCAAAATATTTCTATATTAGCCAGCTTGTGAAAGATAAAAAAACAAAAAAATTAACCAAACCAAACCTAGAACAATAAAAACAACTAACAAAAAAGTATACATTAATCTCAATCCAGACTTCATCAAATCTTTCTTTGGAGGTGGATAACATTTTTCATCCTAATTCTTGTATAAGCTTGATATGTACAATGTTCTTTTGCTTCTGCTTACTTCACTCATAATCAGTCCATGTAAGTCTTCCCACATTTTTCTGAAAGTATCCTGCTCATCATTTCTTATAGCACAATAATATTCCATTACATTCATATACCATAACTTATTCAGCCATTCCTCAATTGATGGGCATCTCCTTACTTTTCAATTCCTTGGCACTACAAAAAGAGGTACTATGAATGTTTTTGCACATATGGATCCTTTCCCCTTTTTTAATGATCTCTTTGGGATACGGATCTAATGGTGGCATTTTTGGGTCTCAAAGAATATGCACAGTTTTATATAGCCTTTTGGACATAGTTCCAAATTGCTCTCCAGAGTGGTTGGATCAGTTCACATAGCAAGCTTATATGAGAATCAACTCAGCAATACAATGATCTAAGACAATTCCAAAGGACTTAGGATGAAAAATGTTATCCACTTCCAAAGCAAGTTGTGCTGGTGCTAGGCTTTTGGGAAGACACAGATTAAAATTGTCTAGGATAGTTTTATTATAGATCCTTACTAGGGTTGCAGATTTAGATGGAGTTCGATACTTCAAAGGACGCCTGGTTTTAAGGTCTCTGATTCTAAGGCCAACTTTCTCAGTTTTATGCTCTGCTTTCTTGTCTTAGAGTATGGTTTCTTCACTGTTGTGAATCATGGATCTCTTTGGCAGTCAGTTGAAGCCCGTAGGCTTTTTTTTTTTTTTTCTTTTCAGAATCATGTTTTTAAATCGTACAACGAAATGCCCAAGATTATAAAGGAAATCAAAGAATAGTGAAAATAAAGACGTAACTTTTTTTCTCATCCAAGTTCTCAGACTCCATGAATACTTGTTCATACTTTAAATCACCTTCCCTCTGGAGCCTTCACTTCTAAAAACAGCAGTCTTTCCCCTGTTTCATGATACCTCCCATGAATAGGGTGAATATATGAAGTTGTTTCTATATTGCTGGAGGGAATACCAAAATTGATGAAATCACAAATCTACATAATAATAAATACTGGAACATGTTATACTCCCATGTCAACTCCAATGGGCCAGAGATAGAAAGGAAATTGTCATAATCCCTCTTGCTATCCCCTGTCTTAACTCATCTTTCAAATAAATTTATTTCAAATATTTTGGACTCAACATTTCTGAAAAACCTTTTGTCATGTCTTAGATTTTTAAAGTTTACAGACCCAGGAAGAAACAGTCCAATGTTTTCTAATGAAAATGACCTGTATCTGCACAAAAAAATCCATCATCCAGATGTTTGATCTCTATGGCACCAAATATCTGGATGTTTGGAAATGTGCAGTTTTTCCACACTTGATGTGGTTCGACGAAGGTAATATTTTGCAACACTGAGAATCTCAGAGTTCTATTAGAAAGTGGTAATTTTCTGAAATCAACCTATGGAAACTACTATTCTGAACACTTTATATTGGGAGAAATCCAGAGGTGGAAACAATGAAAAGGCTTTGAGACATCACATGTTATTTAATGATAAGTTTATTAATCATCCATGATGTATCAGACACATATGATTTCTCAATGAAAAATTGGGGAGTAAGGAGCACATTTTATTTCTTCCTGGCTATTTATATATTGTAAACTGATATAGAAAGCTAACTATTAAACATATCTGGGATGATAATATTTTTGTAATCTACAGAGGCTTCACTTAAGCTAATCATTATCATCATTATTGTGCTTTAAAACTTGCAAAGTGTTTTATGAATATTATCTCATTCAATCTTTACAACAACCTGGATGAAAAAACTGAGGAAGGCAGAAGATAAGTGACCTGCCCAGTGCCACACTGTAATGTTCTGGTTAGCTTTCTGGAGATCTTGGGACCAGCCTTCATTTCAGCAGAGTAATCACCACGAGAATAGCCAGGGATAAAGTCCAAATTCTTTATTATCTCCTTCACAGTCTGTCTCATTCACTTGGGGCTCGGCTAACTTTCTGGAGGTCCTCCGGAATGTGTCTTGGTTTCTATGAAGGAAGCAGGAGAGCCACCATGACTGTCTCTGTCTTGAAGTCTGTCTCAGTCCAAGAGCTTGAGCTCCAGCCTCCAGTCCTCTGTCTTCTCCAAGTCTCCTCTGGCTGTGTTTGTCCCAGTTTATCTGCTCTATTACAATTACATCATCATTGTATCACTAAGGAACCATTAATTGTTGTAAAATTAAATCAATCATACTGAAGTAGAGAGCTCACATGATAAACTAGATAACCATTGTCTTATCAATTCCACTGAGTTAACACCTTGTTGTAAGAATCCTTGTTTCAAGTACATTTCTGCAGCATTCTGGCCCATTATACCACACAACTAGTAAGGCTCTGAGTCTGGAGGGTTAGGTTTTTCTGTTTAGTCCAATTCTCTAACCTGCACCACTTAACTGCCTAGAAAAGGTCACAGGCTCCTCAAGGCAGAACATACGTTAATTAGAAGATTCAAGTTCTAATTTCATACACTCCTACACTACAGACATGAAACAAAAGAGATTTTTTTTGGTAATTTTATTGTTTCAGTTCATAGGATATTTGGCTTGAATCTCAGTTACAACATTTACTATTTTATTTTGCCAACTCACTTCAATTTTCTGTGCCCCAGTTTCCCCATCTGTCAAATGAAAGGATTGGACCAAATGCTCTCTAAGTTCCATTTAGCTCCAAGTTTCTCATCCCTGATTGTGGTCATTTGGAATAGTACCCTTAATTATATTCTCTTCCACCTTTTTTCACATATCGCCCCACAATCATCCCCTTCCCTTAATCTTCAGTCTCATCTTTTCCTTTCTACCGACTTGTCCCCTGTTGTTCACAAACATGCTTGTGTACCTCATCTTTCAAAAATACCCAAAACATTCACAAAACCCAGGCTATTGTCCTACTTCTTTTCCTGTTCATAGTCAAATTTTTGGAAAAAGCTACCTACACTCATCGACTTTATTTCCTTTCCCCTCATTCATATCATCAACAAACGTTAATTAAGTGCTTACTTCGGCCAAGCACAGTGCTAAGTAATACATAGGTATCAATTAATTAATTAACTAAATAATGAGGATCACAAAGAAAGTTAAAAAGCAAAAAATTTCCCCCCAAAACCAAAAACCAATCTCTTCCCTCAAGAGGTTTACATTCTAATGAGGGAGAAAACATACAAAGGACAAGACATACATCCATAAATGAGAGACCATCTTAAAAGGAAGGTGCCAATAGTGGGGAGTGGAGGACTAAGGAAGGCCTCCTGTAGAAAGTGGGCATCCCTTTGATTTTCATTCCTTAGCCACCACAAAAAGATCTGTTATAAATGTTTGTACAAATACAAATATCCTTTTCCTAATTTTTTTGGTGTCTTTGAGATATAAACCTGGCACTGATATTGCTGGATCAAAGGGTATGCACAGTTGGTTGTCCTTTGGGCATAGTTCCAAATTGCTCTCCAAAATGGTTGGATCAACCAACTCCACCAACAGTGCATTAGTATCCCAGTTTTCCTACATCCCCTCCAAAATCCAACATTTCCCCCTTTTATTTGTCATATAGGCCAATCTGATACGTATGAGGTGGTACCTCAGAGTTGTTTTAGTTTCTTTTCTCTGATTTAAAGCATTTTTTCCTATGGCTATAGATTGTTTTGATTTCTTTGTTGAAAACTGCTTCTTCAGGAAAAGGACTCACATGTGCAAAAATGTTTGTGGCAGGCCTTTTTGTAGTGGCAAGAAACTGGAAACTGGAAATCCACTTGAGTGGATGTCCATCAAATGGAGAATGGCTGAATAAATTATGGTATATAAATGTTATGGAATATTATTGTTTTGTAAGAAATGACCAGCAGGATGAATACAGAGAGGCTTGGAGAGACTTACATGAACTAATGCTGAGTGAAATGAGCAGAACATGGAGATCATTGTACATGGCAACAAGACTATACAACGATCAACTCTGATGGACATGGCTCTCTTCAGCAATGAGATGATTCAAATCAGTTCCAAATGTTTAGTGATGAAGAGAACCAGCTACACCCAGAGAGAGGACCATGGGAACTGAGTGTGGACCACAACATAGAATTCTCCCTCTCTCTGTTGTTGTTTGCTTGCATTTTGTTTTCTTTCTCAGTTTGTTTCTTCCTTTTTGATCTGATTTTTCTTGTGTAGCAAGATAATTGCATCTAATGTATACATATATCAGATTTAACATATAGTTTAACATATTTAATATGTATTGGACTACCTGCCAGCTAGGGGAGGGGGTAGGGGGAAGTAGGAGAAAATTTGGAGCAAAAGGTTTAGCAAGGTTTTCAATGTTGAAAAATTACCTCATGAATATGTTTTGTAAATAAAAAAAGAAACTGCCTCTTCTATCCTTTGACAGTTTATCAATTGGAGAATGATTTGTATTTGTATTTTTAAAATTTGACTCAGCTCCCTATATATTTGAGAAATCAGGCCTTTAATCAGTGATACCTGTTGCAAAAATCCCTCCTCCTTCCAGTTTTCTGTTTTTCTTATACCTTATCTATTTTATATTTTGGACTGCTGTCTTTGTCTTTTGTGGCCTAAATTCTTTCTTTGTCTATAGATCTGAAAAACAAAATATTCCATGCTCTGTGTATCGTCCTTTATATGTAAATCATGTACCAATTTTGACCTTATCTTGGCATAGGGAATAGAATGGTAGTCTATACCCAGTTTCCACCCTATTGTTTTCCAGTGTTCCCAACAGTTTTTGTCAAATAATGAGTTTTTGTTCCAAAACCTTGGATCTTTGGCTTTATTGTATACTACATTACTGTGGTCATTAACTATAATGTAATTTGTACCTAATCAATTCCACTGATTTCTTAGCCAGTACTAGATTGTTTTGACTGGAGAATATTCTTGCTGATCACAGAGGTTTTATTTCTAATTAGATGATTTAATAGCCTGACATAAATAACAACAACACAAATATCACTTGGTGACCAAGCCTCTGATGATGAGGGTCTGGGAACTGCCATGGTCCTTAGAAGACATATAAGGAGCTAATGAGTGCTTTTTGAAATCTTTTAAGCTTGATAGGACTTGCTGAAGCTCTGCAGTATTGTTAGAGCCTTCAAGGACCCAGAGTCACCTCCTTGCCACAACGAGACATTGAAACTGGGCTCGGGGGAGGCATCAGTTACTAAATGTTTAAAAGTGATGTGAAAGAATGAACCTTTCAAAGAAATTGCCTAATAGGCAGACTGGGACAATTTGATTGAATGAGGGTTGGCGAGGGCTGAAATTAAACTGCTGGCACCCCCTAGTCCGAGGTTCAATCCATTTGACCACATTACTTTTCACTGATGGATCCACTCCCACCCATCCCTACAAATTAAAAAAGGAATTCCTAGCGGTTTCCTTAGTTTGATGAAAACAAGACAAATATTAGCCAGAAAAGGTCACTTTAGTCTCTGAGAAGTGAGGAGTTCATTATGGCTGCATCTGATGAATTGTCTTGTGCATTTCATTTTGGGTAGTAGAAGGTCAAATTGTGCTCTTGGGCAGAGAAAGAGACAAACATTGAGAATAAAGGAGGAAGGCCAGGGGACACAAGTTTCTAGGATGGTGTTATCAAAGCCCATGCGACTCTTTTTTTATTCGTTTTTAATTTTTTAAGTTGTTTTCAGTTCTGAATCCTCTCTTTCCTATGGCTTTTAAAGGACATTTTTCTTTTGTTATTTCCAAGCTAATCACTCAAGCTCTTTGAAAGGGGCAGGTTAAGCCTTAATGCTCAGTGGGTTGGTTCTTCTGCAGAAAGTGTTCTGTGGGCAAACTTCTTAAATCATCTTCAGGTGTTCTGAAAGAAGAGAAAATCCTAGTTGTTCTTGGGAGTGGATTTGGAATGTGTTCAGTGGGATTCAGAAGTAATTAAAATATGTTTCAAAGGCTAATTCTTGATCACATTTGGAACTTTAATATGCATGGCTGCAAATCATTTTTTTCTTTCAAATCTCCACCACTAAAGAGATGTATATAAATTAGTAACAGGAAAAATGAGATGCTTTCATTTTTTATTTTCTGAGGAGTTTACAACAGATGCTATTTGCGTGCTGCTTTTTAAAAATGTGTTTTATAAATTAGAAAGTTGTTTGAAGCACCATGTATGGATATTTTGTGACTTGATAGTATCCATTGGGAAGTGATGTGGTAAGGGGCATGAATACTGACTCTGGAAGCCAGATCTAAGTTCAAATCCAATATCAGATATTTATCTGTGGATCCTTAAGGAAATCAATTAAATTCCCCAGATCCTGATTTCTTCATCTAAAGTGATGGGTTTGGATGAGTTCTAAGACCTCTGCTGCTATGGCTCTGTGAGACAATAGCACCTTTTAAATGTCAGATGGTTATCAAAGTAAGGCTATTTTCCCTCTTTCTTTTCTTTTAAAATATTTGTAAGAGAATAATAGATCACTGGAAATCTTGCTTATTTCATATCTGCTGGACTACGAGTCAGGAGATTTAATTTCTGAATCACTGGACAAAGACTCAGGAAGACAATTTATTTTACTCAGTAATACAATTTGTTTTATTTAGGAATACTGGGCAAGTTATTTCTTCAAACCTCAATTTTTTCTTCCACAAAAGAGGGGTAATAATAATATCTACCCTGTAGGGCTGTTGTGAGAATCAAATAAGATGATGTATCAAGCATTTTGTAAACTAAAACATGCTTTATAGGAGTAGACTATTATATCTTGTTTGTAAAATTAAGAAGATTAAACTAGATAGCTACAAGGTCATACGAACATTGATTTAGAAGGAACCTTAGAAATTATCTAGGCCAACTCTTATTTCATAGATGAAGAAAACAAAGACAAACAGGAATTAAAAGATTTGCTTAAACTCACACGGATAGTAAGTATTGGACCTATGTCCTCGGCATCTGAGAAATATACACTTTCTACTGTATCATACTACTTCCCTTTAACATTATTTGATTCTATGATGGATTATTGTTGTGCTTTGTCCTTCACTCTTGAAGAAGACCATGCCATGCAAGTGATTTGGATGTGACTGAGGGATGGCTATGCTGCCTTACTTTTCCTTCCAGAACCATCTGGGTCCAGTGGCAAGTTATATATATATATTCCTTCCTTCCTTCCTTCCTTCCTCCCTCCTTTCTTTCCTTCCTCCCTCCCTCCCTTCCTTCCTTCCTCCCTCCCTCCCTCCCTTCCTCTCTTCCTCCCTTCCTTCTTCTTTCCTTCCTTCCTTCCTTCCTCCCTTACTTCCTTCCTTCTTTCCTTCCTTCCTTCCTTCTTTCCTTCCTTCCTTCCTTCTTCCTCCTTCCTTCCTTCCTCCTCCTTCCTTCCTCCCTTCCTTCCTCTTCCTTCCTTCCTTCCTTCCTTCCTTCCTTCCTTCTCCTTCCTTCCTTCCTTCCTTCCTCCCTTCCTTCCTCCTTCCTTCCTTCTTCTTCCTTCCTTCTTTCCTTCCTTCCTTCCTTCCTTCCTTCCTTCCTTCCTTCCTTCCTTCCTTCCTTCCTTCCTTCCTTCCTTCCTTCCTTCCTTCCTTCCTTCCTTCCTTCCTTCCTTCCTTCTTCCTTCCTTCCTTCCTTCCTTCCTTCCTTCCTTCCTTCCTTCCTTCCTTCCTTCCTTCCTTCCTTCCTTCCTTCCTTCCTTCCTTCCTTCTTTCCTTCCTTCCTTCTTTCCTTCCTTCCTTCCTTCCTTCTTCCTTCCTTCCTTCCTTCCTTCCTTCCTTCCTTCCTTCCTTCCTTCCTTCCTTCCTTCCTTTTTTCCTTCCTTCCTTCCTTCCTTCCTTCCTTCCTTCCTTCCTTCCTTCCTTCCTTCCTTCCTTCCTTCCTTCCTTCCTTCCTTCCTTCCTTCCTTCCTTCCTTCCTTCTTTCCTTCCTTCCTTCCTTCCTTCTTTCCTTCCTTCCTTCCTTCCTTCCTTCCTTCTTTCCTTCCTTCCTTCCTTCCTTCTTTCCTTCCTTCCTTCTTTCCTTCCTTCCTTCCTTCCTTCCTTCCTTCCTTCCTTCCTTCCTTCCTTCCTTCCTTCCTTCCTTCCTTCCTTCTTTCCTTTCTTCCTTCCTTCCTTCCTTCCTTCCTTCCTTCCTTCCTTCCTTCCTTCCTTCCTTCCTTCCTTCCTTCCTTCCTTCCTTCTTTCCTTTCTTCCTTCCTTCCTTTCTTCCTTCCTTCCTTCCTTCCTTCCTTCCTTCCTTCCTTCCTTCCTTCCTTCCTTCCTTCCTTCCTTCCTTCCTTCCTTCTTTCCTTCCTTCCTTCCTTCCTTCCTCCCTCCCTCCCTCCCTCCCTTCCTCCCTCCCTTCCTTCCTTCCTCCTTCCCTTCCTTCCTTTTTTCCTTCCTACCTAAAGTGACAGGATTAGATGAGATCCATTTTTCCTTTTTTCCCTCTTTCCCTCCTTCCTTCCCTCCTTTCCTCTCTCTGTCTATATAGAATATCATAGATCCTCTTTACCTATAGATCCTCTTAAAAGCATTTCCCCCTTCTTTTGCACCTCTGAACTCTGCCATGATATCTTGGAGTTTACTGGCTGAATTTCTTTATTAAGGATCTTGCCTTAAACCAAAACCAATCTGATTCTCATTGACTACTAGTAGATCCTAGGCCAAGACCCATTGTTTGGGTCCTGATTGACGCATATGGAGTATAAATCTCAATCATTCTGCTTTAAGGGTCTTTCCCTCAGATTCATTCATTCATTCATTCATTCATTCATTCATTCATTCATTCTTATGATGGATTGAATAAAAATATGGCATAGTATTCATTTTGTTTTGCAAATCCTACAGTGTTACTTATCACTTGTGTTGCCACAATGTTGATATTGTAGGATTCTTTTTCTTTGGTTGGGAGGAATTCAGCTTATTTCATATCATACAATTCTCAAGTAATATTTAGCTAACATAATGTGTTTTTAAAATGCAATTTTACTTCCCTCCCTCTGTTAGAACAGCTTAGATGCCAAGGAGAACCTTGTTGTCCACAGACTAACCTGCTTAGAACAGGAGGTGGCAGCATAAAACAATTACTTTGCTAATAAAAATCTGTTTCATACCAACATTAAAAATTCTAATTGCTGTCTTTCTGGGTTTCCTTAATAGGTAATAGGTCTCTCAAGTGAAGAGAAATTTGTGAATCATAGCAATGGTCGAGTCTAGCTGCAAATGGAAATTTGGAGCTGTTCTGAAACGCTTTCTGGAATAATTGTGTTTGACTGGAATCCAATTCTTGTGAAGTCCCCAAGGTAAGATGACTTTTAACAGTGACATAGAGATGGCACTTTCTAAAGACCTAGAATTTGGCAGATGTGAGTGTTTCTGGGGCTCTGCTCATCTTTTCTAAAGGTCTCCCTCTTATCTAGGATTCTGGGGTTTTGAGGCTCATGTTTTTTTTATTTTGAGCTCTAATCTTTTGGACGCCTTTCAGTTTACAAAGAGTTGTACGGAGATATGAGTTGTAAAGACCTTGGATTCTCACTAAACAACATTCATTTTAACCTGGGGAAAATACAGCCATTTTTGAGAACATTTTTCCCCATCTGAAAATTGAAATCTTGTTTCAGATAAAGTCAAAGGTATCCTAGAGCCTGCTTGTATTGGTTTGAGAGAACTGATGGTGAAATTTTCAGTGTGAGCATTTACGCCTTGGAAATCAGCAAATGCTACAAATTGAGACTTGACTTGTTGTTTTGCTGATTATATATAATTAATAAAGTGATGAAGAAAATGTCAATAATATTTATTATACTTAAAGGCATATTGTGTGTACATTCCTCCTCCCCCTCACAAGAATCAGTTTTTAAATACTTATCAGTATGCATCTGAATGAGATGGTCTAAGGGCCACAAAATCATGAATTTACATTATCCAGAATCATGGAGAGTTGTGAGAGATCTCTGCAGCTATTACATCCAAGCCACACTTGATAATATCTGAGAAGTTGTCATCCATTCTCTTCTTAAAGATATCCGAGGAGAGGGAACTCACTGTTTCCTGATGCAGCCCATATCACTTTTGGACAGCTCTAATTGTTAGCAAGTTTTTACTGTTATCTAGTCTGTAATGGCTTTTTCACAACTTCTAACCATTGCTCCTGGGGCAAAGCAGAAAAAATCTAATCTTTTCTGAAAGGCAGCCCTTGAAAAACTTGAGAACATTATGATGTTCTCAACCCCATGGTTTTACCATGGCTCACTTTTGACACATACTTCTTTTTTTTTTTTAAATTTTAAAATTATAACATTTTTTGACAGTACATATGCATAGGTAATTTTTTTTTTTTACAACATTATCCCTTGTACTCCCTTCTGTTCTGAATTTTTCCCCACCTTCCCTCCACCCCCTCCCCTAGATGGCAGGCATTCCCATACATATTAAATATCTTATAGTATATCCTAGGTACAATATATATGTGCAGAACCAAATTTTATTGTTGTTGCAAAGGAAGAATTGGATTCAGAAAGTAAAAATAATCTGGGAAGAAAAACAAAAAATGCTCACAGTTTACACTCATTTCCCAGTGTTCCTTCTCTGGATGTAGCTGATTCTGTCCATCATTGATCAATTGGAATTGGATTAGATCTTCTCTATGTTGAAGATATCCACTTCCATCAGAATACATCCTCGTACAGTGTCATTGTTGAAGTGACACATACTTCTTTAAAAAAAAGCTGAAAATCTTATGTTTGTTTGTAGATTCAAATAATGAAAGGGATCTCTAGCCAATGAGCAGCATGGCGACTTTTCAATAAGACTTTTTTAAATCAAATGATAGAAAGCCAAAGAGAAGGCTGGATTTTTAGTTTGGCATTTAATAGTTTTATGAAGTAGGAATCTCCTTGAATGTTCCCTCAAGCAAAAATGTTAATCTATGGATGTGATTCCAGATTTCCTGGAGGGGACCTATTGGATATGTTCTCAGAGAATCACCTGGAGTGTTGTTCACCATCAGTCAAACCCAATATGCCATGACTGTTTATAGATTTAATAATGCTCAAATGCTATTTAAAGGATCAAGCAGGGAAAAATATAAAAAAATAGCAGTTCTAAGTCATTTGCCAAAAAGAGCAGAGTGATACAGTAGAAAGAGAATATTTGCTTTGTTATAAGAAGACCTAAATCTGGAATAATACCACTATAGCAACTTAAAGAGATACTTCAACTTTGGTACCAGTTGGTCTATATGCCATCTGAGATCACTTCCAGCTCTAGGTTCTGTGATTTTGTTGATTAGTAACTTGGAAACTCCCATTGTGAAACCTCCCTCCAGCCCTCCAAAAAAGATAGATTCCTAACAGTAGTTGTGCTTATGACTTAAGTCCTAAGGAATTGGCAGAGGTACACGGAATTGGAATACATTGGCCAGAATTGCAGAGTTAGTGATCTTTGAGGCTGATTTGGGCGTAGATCTCCCGCCTTCAAGGCCAAGGCCTTATCTACTATTTCCTCTGCCGTCCCAGATTTTGTGGAGCTCAGAGAAGATATGTTTTCTGGACATTGCATTTGTATTTTTAATTTTTTCTTCAAGTAGAGCAACACAAATGATTTCTGAAGAGTTTTATCTGCTACACTGATCATTTGTAAAGTCTAAATAATTTGATGGCCACAAAAAGACACTTTACTGTTCTTGCTTAAGATATCAAATTCTGAACTGCCCTACAAAACCTGGGGGCCTGTACAATAAAACATATGTCTATGCTTTGAGATCAGGGCTTTTTCATTCACAAATGCTTAATTTTGGGGGGCAGAGAAGGGTATTCAGCATTTCTTCAGATTTTATATAAACAGACATACATATATGTGTATATATACACACACAGTGTATTTTAACAAAACCACTTTGAAGCATGTAATTTTCTTAATTCATTGTTTAAAAATAATCTAACCCAAATATAATTATCAGGCCATTGAATTGGATTCCAGAAAAACAGGGTTGATCTTAACACCTAAGTATGGAATTCACTTTGGAAACACTTAATTTTAAGATGAATTTACAGACTTGATTAATATTACTTTAAGAACAAGCTATCAACTCTGATGATACCCTCTCCCATCCAACAGGTAATTGTATACTACCGCTTCTTTCTGCATTCTCCCACCTCTGCAGTCTTGTCTTTCTCGTAGCCTCCTAAAGTATTGCTCCTTCATCAAACAACTTCTTTTTCTGGTTTTAGGATGAGATTCTCTGCCAAATCAGTGCTACTGTCTCATTGGCTCCTCCTGGTCTCCGTGCTAATGGTATGCAGTAAACTGTTGTCAGCCTCTAGCCATCATCTCCGGGGACACCCAGGTAGGAACTTTAAACTCATTATGCACTACTGAGATCAATTAATCACACTCATTCAACATCAGAGCCCACTTTTTTAGTCACTGGTAATTGACTAAGCTGTGGACGGTGTCTTAATAACTGGGGCAAAAGATGGCAAAAATATCAATGCAATATTTTGGTGTGTCATGAGTTGACATTCTTGGCGTTTTCAGAGTGATCTGTTTGCATTTTTCTTTTTTTTTTTAATACCTGCATTTATATGGTGCCCTTTCCTCAAGGATTCTAGAACAAAAAGGGAACCTGTTTTTATTCATTTTCCCAGCATCCCTTTAAAGTAGGTAGAGGTAATCAGCTAGTCTGTATTGAAATCCAATTGAATTGTTGAAAAATGAATGAAAAAGCATTTATTAAGTGCTTACTGTATCCGATGCTACAAATCAAGCACTAGGGATACAAAGAGAAAAGTTGTAGTGATAACTTGTGTACAAAAGAAAGTTGTTTTAATTCACATTCATGAATAATAATATTAACGAGGGTGATGATAACAAAGCTTGTGGTAAAGTAGAAAGCAAAACGACCCTCAAATCAGAGGACCCGACTTCACATTGTACCTCTGCATCATGTTTGGCAATTCGTCACCCTCATCGACCTCCGTTTCCCTATCTGTAAAATGAGAATGTTGGATTGCAGCTCAAGATTTTTGATCTGATGAAAGATGAAAACTTCATAAAGGGGCAGAATGAGAACTAAACAATTTGATTCATATTAAGATAAAGTTTGAAACATTTCATTTTGGCTTAATGCAAGGAAAAACAGTTTTTGACTATCTGAAAGGGGGACAGGCTGCTTTAGGGGGTTGTGGGCTTCTCATCAGAAGTCTTCAATCAAAATGAGATGTGTTCTTTTTGGGTGTTTTGGAAAGGGAAACCCCTTCTGAATATGGGTTAGACCAGATGGATGGTCTCTAAGGGCTAGACTCTGATAGTCTATGATTCCGAGCAATTCTGATCATTTTCATGGTGGATCTGTGATTTTGTTATTTCTGCAGCAAGGTCAATAGGCTGTCATCAGCAGTTCCTTTGTTTTTTCCTTTCCCCCCATTTCCCCTCTTTCTTTTGTTTTCCAAATGCATATGTGTGCTCACACACATGCATACACACACACAAACAACATACGCTTCTTTAATCACCACTTAGAATGACCTACATTGCAAAACTCCCCATAGAGTCATGCTTTTTCCTTCATAATTCATGGTTGTCAGCAGACTGACTGTCAAACAATTAATCCAGGTCCTGAGAAACTGCAATTTACAACATGGCAGTCCCAGAAATTCTCAGACTTTTGGATAAAAGACTTTAGCTTGAATCCTAAGCTGTGCTGTCTGTCAACTTAAAAATTGTAATGTATAACCTGGAAAGGGCTTTCTTTTGGTTTAGGGATGCTAAACATTTTGATTCTCCATGCACTTGCTGTTTTTCACCACATAACACTTAAATTCGAAGGTCATAAATCATTTTGGACTCAAGTTCATTTTTTTGAAATCCTCTAAAACTCATTTTCCCCCTCGAGCTACACATTTTGATGAAGATCAAGCCAAATCATGATGGAAGTTTGAGCAAATCAGCATAAAATCAATACGGTGCGGCTGTTCCAAAATGCCGACAGCCAGCAGCTTACCCCACCATGTATCTCTAGCTGACTTCCTTCTGGAAAACAAAGTGTTTTAAGTCATTAGCCTTATCTGATTAGTCCACATTGCTTTTCCTGGGTGGAGGTCGAGAGACACGCTTGTCATCAGGCAAGGAAAACATTGCAGCCAGGCAGGTTATTAACAGCAGATTTTTCAGATTTCAGAGGGCTGAGCTCGAGGGACAATGTTGAAAGGTTATTAAAACTTGAAGGAAACGGAGGACAAGGCAGAGCCTTCATTTGATTGGGGTCAAATTCTTGCTTCATTGCTTAGCCCTTTGAATGGGGAAAATGTATCATTTCAGGGACAGATCTGGATGGGGATGACAATGGTTTTGAGTAGTTATATAATAGTAATAAAAGAGGCAGTGTGGGGCAGTGGGAAGAATAAAGGTCTTGGAGTCCAATAATGGGGGGTACAGCTCCAATCTCTGATCATTCCTGGTGAGGGGCCTGGCCAAATCACCCCCTTTCTCCTGGTGACTCAGTTTCTTTATTTGAAAAATGGGGGATTTGGACTAGATGCACTTTGAATTCTTCCCGGTTTTAGTGTTAGGATCCAAAGAAATGATGTAATGATAACTTCCAGTTTCTCTACAGGTAAGTGCCTTCTGAGAGGCCTGGGTAGTCCCAGCCAAACATTGAAAGGCACAATGAAAAGAGGAAGGAAAGAAAAGAAATCTTTTTAAGAGTGAAGCATTGTGACAGGGAATTTACAAATATTATCTCATAACATCTCTGGGAAGTAGGTATTATTAGTATTGTTATTTTATTATTGATTTGTTTTTCATATTATTGATATTTTACAGTTGAGAAACTGAGATAGAGATTAACCAACTTGTCAATGGTCATACATCTAGTATGTGCCTGAGGCCATATTTGAATTCAGGGCTCCCTGACTGAAGGTCCAATACTCTTTTTTTTTTTTTCCCCTGAGGCTGGGGTTAAGTGACTTGCCCAGGGTCACACAGCTAGGAAGTGTTAAGTGTCTGAGACCAGATTTGAACTCGGGTCCTCCTAAATTCAAGGCTGGTGCTCTATCCACTGCGCCACCTAGCTGCCCCTCCAATACTCTTTCTATTCTGTCTCGTAGCTGCTTCCAAAGCTAAGCCACTTCTATAAGTTTTTTAAAAATCCTAATTTTTGGTATAATATTCTCATTTTGCGACCTTTTTTTCCTCTGTGGAAGAAAATTCCTATCATCCCCCCACCTAATTTAGGCCTTATGACTTTGTTGTTGTTGGCTGTGACCCTATTTGGGGTTTTCTAGGCAAAGACTGGAGTGGTTTGGCATTTCCTTGTCCAGTTCATTTTACAGATGAGCAAATTGAGGCAAATAGAGTGAAGTGACTTTCTCCGGGTCACATAGCTAGTAAATGTCTGAGGCAGATTGGAACTCAGAAAGAGGAATCTTCCTGACCCAGAACTGATATACTATCCACCACGTCATCTATTTGCCTTTATTGCTTTAAGTTTAGATATTAGAATAACCTCTTGCCTGTTTACTAATCCTGGCTCTGTAATTTATTACCTGTGTAAACATGGAAAGCTCTTTTAACTTCTTTGGGTCTCATTCCTCATCTGTAAAATGAGATTGTTGGAATGGGTGGGCTACAGCATCTCTTCCAGCTTGACAGCTATGATCCTGACTCTCTTCCTCATCCTCCTCACTCCTCTGACTCAGGGGTTCTCAAACTATGGCCCGTGGGCCAGATGCGGCCCACTGAGGATGTTTATGGGGCCCACTGGGTTGTGGCAAATGGGCTGAGGGGCGGAGACACAGTGTGAGGTTTTGTTTTTACTATAGTCCGGCCCTCCCACAGTTTGAGGGACAGTGAACTGGCCCCCTATTTAAAAAGTGTGAGGACCACTGTGAGTCTGGGTCCATCCTAGATAAGGCCCTTAGCTTAATCTTCCTAAATCACCGCAATGCTTGTGCCACTTGCCTGGTCCAAACGTTCATTGGTTTCCATTGTTTACTCAATAAAACTGAAGCTCCAAGTTCTCCCTTGGGCTCCTACCTGCTTTATCTCCTGCCAAGCTCCCCATTTCTTCCAATTACTCTGGATTATTTGACATTTTTCTGTTTCTGGGATTTCGAGATATTCCCTCTGCCTGCCATGAGTGCCTTTTTCTTTTTTCTTTCTTTTTCTGCTCTCAAATGTATGAACACTGACTGGAGACAGGGGACCTGACAAGGATTCAAATCCTAGCCTCCTGCTTTCTATCTACATGATCTTAGGCAAGACCCTTTATTTCCTGAGCCTCCGTTTCTTCATCTCTAGAGTCAAGCATTTGGACTAGATGTCGCTCAGGTCCCTTTAAGTTGTAGAGCTAGGAAATGATGGTCTTGTAGATACATTCTTTAAGACCCAGTTCAGTGGTTTGCCCTACCACGATGTATCCCCTTGTTACCTAGCCAGGAATATTTTTTTCCAGGGCTCCAATGGTATTTAGTTTGTGCTTCTCATAAAGCATCCCATGGTGCTTTGTGTTATAGACATTTACAAATTAGCCAAATCGATTGTAAACTCTGTGAGGGCAGGGACTCTATTTTGAATAGTGTCTTGTATAGTGGTAAGCCTATTGCTCTACCCGTAGGGAATGGTTAACAAATATTCATTGAAAGAATGAATAATAACTATGTGATGATTTTTTTAAATGGTAAAACTGCCTGGGAGTGGCTAAAATGTTGCTCATCTTATGGTATTCTATGTAGAATTCTGGACTTGGGGTCTGTAAGGCCTAGATTCAGATCCCACCTCAGATACTTATTACTTGTGCAACTAGGGGCGAATACTACAATCTCTCTAAGTCTTAGTTTTTCCTTTGGAAAATGAGGAAGTTGGATTCAATTTAACAACAACAATTAGTATTTTTAAGGCTCTTCAAAATTTACAAGATACTTTATATGCAATCTCATTTGAGCTTCAGACAACCCTTGGATGTAGCTGCTGGATGTAGCTCCTTTTTATTTTTTTTTTAATTTTATATTTTAAAAATTAATTTTATAATTATACATTTTTTGACATATATGCATGAGTGATTTTTTAAAATAACATCATCCCTTGTATTCATTTTTCCAGATTTTCTCCTCCCTCCCCTAGATGACAGACAATCCCATACATTTTACATGTGTTACAATATAACCTAGATACAATATATGTGTGTAAATCCCATTTTCTTGTTGCACGTTAAGTATTGGATTCCGAAGGTATAAGTAACCTGGGTAGATAGATAGTAGTGTAGCTCCTTTTTATAAATGACACAGAGACAGACTGGGGTTAATTGACTTGCTCATGTCACACAGCTAGGAAGTGCCTAAGGCCAGATTTGAACTCAGATACTTTAAGTCCAGTGTTCTAATCACTGTACCACATAGCTGCCTGCTAAGACCTTTCTGACTATAAATCTGTGATTAAGCTTTAACAGCTTAAAAAACTAAAGCTTTGGGGACATCCTGTACATAGAACTGATGGATACAGAATCAATGTTGTCTATATCAGCCGATTTTGCTTTACCTTTTTTCTTTGTTTCAAGGGAAAACTCTTTAGGTGGGGAACAGGTTTGTTTAGAAACGATTGGGTTGCACAAACAAAAGGCAGAAATAAAATTTGAAGGAAGAAGTAACAATGTGGGATATATATTAAATATACACATATATACTTGCGTACATTTAGATATATGTCTGTGTATATATGTGTATATGCATACATGTACATAGCCACTTCTCTCTCTCCTTCCCCATATCCGTCTGTTTCTATCTTCATCTAAATTTCTATTTTCACAGCTACATATATAGTTATATCTCCTTTTAGAGAATTACAAGGTATGAAATTAATTTTGAGAGGGAATAATAACATTAATAATGGACGCTAGGTGGCACCATAGTGGATAGAGCACAGAAGTGGGATCAAAAAGATTTGAGTTCAAATCCAGTCTCAGACACTTACTAGCTCTGTGATCCTGGGTAACTCCTATAACTGTCTGCCTCAATGTCCTCATCTGTAAAATGAGTTGGAGGAGGAAATGGCAAACTCTTTCAAACTATTTCAGTGTCTTTGCCAAGAGAACCTCAAGTAAGGTCACAAAGACTAAATGACTGAACAATAATAAAAATAACATCCATTACACTGTAGTCAATGGGACACTTGACTTCTTCAGTGAATATATCTTTTTATCAATTTAACTATTTCTTCCTGGTTGCTCCCTTGAATGCCCTTCTGCATCGTAGGGGTACCAGCTCAGTTTTTAAGGGATCCATTGATTACTACTGGCTCTCAGTCCCTTCCCGGACCATCTTTTTCTTTTCTTTTTCTGATCATATATTTCCTTGCTGCTATCTCCTGTGCTCCGTTGGGTACAGCAATAGTTGGTGGAAAAGAGTGCTATAAATTAGAAATAGAGTGTTATAAAGTGGGCTCAGCACCTGCATCCTAATCCAGAGATCCAAGGAAGGTTTCACCTTCTTGATTAATAGCAAAAACCTCTCCCATATAGTTTCTGATACAATTCTTTGTTAAGCTGATGAGCTGGGACCTCTCTACATATTTATATTGATACAACTTGAGTATTTTGATTTTTTCTTTCTGATTTCACACCTATATAGAAGGAAAGTCAGAATTTCCAGAGTGAGAGCAATTTTGTCAATAAGTATTGAAACAGTCATCACCACCAATTTTAACTATAATTAAATTCAACATGGATCTAAAAAGTGTCCATAACTTGCAAAGCACTGGGGATATCAAGGCTATCCTCTGGCATTTAAGGCTCTTTCTTGCATTTCATGTCTTATACTTCTTTCCTTTCCATGTCCTCTCCAATTAACAACATTACCAATAGTTCCTGACCTTGACATTTCATTTCCCATCTCCGTGACTTTGCCCTGACTATCCCCTATCTTTACTTTTATCTTTTGGTTTTCCTTTCTACCTTCAACATTTAAGCGTTTTCCCATAATTCTCTTCTTCTGTCCCTTCTTGGATTACTTTCTATATTTTCTACATATATCTAATATGTATCTAGTTATTTACA
This sequence comes from Sminthopsis crassicaudata, assembly GCF_048593235.1. Lineage (NCBI taxonomy): Eukaryota > Metazoa > Chordata > Mammalia > Dasyuromorphia > Dasyuridae > Sminthopsis > Sminthopsis crassicaudata. The sequence goes on from NC_133617.1 coordinate 725,825,620, forward strand.
TATATTCTTCCTATTAGATTGTAAGCTTCTTGAGGACAGATAGACTTGTTTTTACCCATTCTTTGTATCTCCAACATTTAGTGCAGTGCTTGACACATAAGCAAACTGCTAACAATCACTTGTTATTGTCATCCCGGATTAGAGTTGTGGGATTGGCTTGATAACTGACTGACTTTGGGAGATGATGGAAAGGAAAGAATCAAAAATAACCCGAGTGATCTCAACCGAAAGGGGAGACAACTTAAGGGGGAAGATAATGAGTTTTCTTCTGCACCAGGGTGGAACTTGAGATCTCTAGACTGGAGGAAATCATTAAGGATTAGTATAAGGTAAATTCAGGATAATATCATTAAGGCCTTGTAATTGGTGGTAGAATTTAAGCCAAAGTGTGAGAATCAAAGAATTCTCTTTTTTTGGAAAACATTGCTAAGGGACTTGAGTTGGGAGGTAAATGCTATAGGATTTTATTTGTGGAAAAGCAGGAATTTTTAAAATTTTTTTGCTGAGGCAGTTGGGGTTAAGTGACTTGTCCAGGATCACACAGCTAGAAAGTGTTAAATGTCTGAGACCAGATTTGAACTCAGGTCCTCCTGACTTCAGGGCTGGTGCTCTGTCTACTGCACTACCTAGATGCTCCTGAAAGCAGAAATTTTTAACATTTATGTCCAGGGAGATTTATTTTGCTATCACTCCCAAATTAAAACAAGTATTTGTTATTTTTTGAAGGGAAGCTGGGGGTGTAGGACAGTCCTAATAGTAATAATGCTCATGATGAAAATTTGCATATATGCTTTGTGGTTTTCAAAGGGCATATCATACATTTTATCATTTGATAGGATATAGGATATATATTTTTTTCATTTAATAGAATAGTTATAATTTTTTCCAGTAAAGAAATGCATTTCTGCAGGCTTCAGGGGGAGTCTTGCTTAAAAGCATCAGTTATTAAGAGAATAGCAAATATTCTTTTTGCAAAAGGAAAGCCCTCTCACCTAGGCCTTCATTATTTTACATAAAAATGACAAAATATAACACCCTAGAAAGAGTCCAGCATTAGGGTATCTTTAACATAAAGCTTCCAGAAAGTTCAGAGGTCAAGAGGCAAGCCTTTTTTTTGGTAGGTGCTAGGCTAGTTAGGGTATGGAGTGCTGAGGCTGATTTCCTAAAGCTTTCTGAATATTGGATCTGTTTTGGATGTATGTGCAGCACCAGGCATTCATCACTAGAGGGAAGCAGACATCACCCAAATCCAAGCATGCATGCCATATGGCAGATTTAAAAGGCTCCTAAGACAGAATTGGCCATTTTAGAACTGATATTTTAAATAAGTGTTCAATTCCGAAGAGATTTTAATGATCCTGAGAACCTTCAGAAATCCTTTAGTGATCCCTCCCCATTATCCTGTATTTATTATGTTTATGCTTAATATACATGGACAAATTACTTCCCCTATTTGAATGAAACTCACTGAGGATAGGGATTGTCTTTTGTCTTTGAGCATAGTCCTGTAGAAAATATCTGCTGACTTTTTGATGGAATGATTGATAAGGTCTGAGCAACAGCATTGCAAAATCAGAAACTTGGGAGACTAATTTAATAATTCAATTTAGTTATTGACTGTCTTGTATAGTCCATTAAGGAAGAGGGAGAGAGACATATTTTTTGCTCTCACTTTAGAGGGAGCTGTTGAGGCCATGGGATATTAGCCCAGTAGAATTTGAAGGCTTATGTACAGGTCACCTCTAATCTCACCAAGCCTCTGGGAAAAGGAGATCAAACCAGATGAATCTCTCTCTCTCTCTCTCTCTCTCTCTCTCTCTCTCTCTCTCTCTCTCTCTCTCTCTCTCTCTCTCTCTCTCTCTCTGTCTCTCTCTCTGTCTCTCTCTGTCTCTCTCTCTCTTTCTCTCTCTCTCTCTCTCTCTCTCTCTCTTTCTCTCTCTCTCTCTCTGTCTCTCTGTCTCTCTCTCTCTGTCTCTCTCTCTCTCTCTCTCTGCCTCCCCCCTCTTTCTTTCTCTCTCTCAATTCTCTCTCCTCTCTCTCCCTCTCTTCTCTTCTCTTCTCTTCTCTTCTCTTCTCTTCTCTTCTCTTCTCTTCTCTTCTCTTCTCTTCTCTTCTCTTCTCTTCTCTTCTCTTCTCTTCTCTCTCTCTATACACACACACACACACACACACACACACACACACACACACACACACACACACACATATATATATATATATATATATATATATATATATATATATATATATATATATATATATATTCCTTTGATTTTAAGGGAACCTAGAAATAAATTAGACTTACTTGGCTGTAAAGAGTTATTTATGCCAATTTCTCACTTTGCAAATTAGGTTCCTACAACATGACTACTACTTCTCCCCTTTGCATTTTAAGGGTAATTCTGATGAGCTGTAGTTTTTAAACTGATGTGCTCTTTATTAGCAATCAGAATCAGTTAAACTCCATTAGCTTTTGAAAAGGGGATTTATTGAATAGTGATATCAATAATCAATATAAAACATGATCTCTGACATGAAGTCACTGGGCTCAAACTTAAAGTAAATTGGCAACAATGCACAAAGAAAGAAGGTGGCCACCTGACTTCCAGTTCTTGAAGTCCTTTTCTCTTTTTGTAGAGTCCTCATGAAGTTCCTTTTAAGTATAGCTTTCTGTCTACGTGGGGCTCAAGAGTCAGTGTCTCTGTTCAGTCTTTGTAATGCAGGGTCTCATTCTGTAAAAACAGTTTTTTTTTCTTTATAGGCATTTTTCCTGTATGTTTTTTCACCTGTTATCAGTCACTACTACTCTGGAGGCCATTGCTACTATTCTGATGGCCAGAGACACTCGTTACAGAAGCCTCAGATTTCCCAAACCAGGTCACCTGGAAACTGTTACTCAGAATATTTATTTACTTCATTTAGGAAAGAATAAACCCAATATAAACAAAGGTGCCATGTGGTCCTATACAGCCTCTCTCCTCCCTCTCTATCCCAAAAGATTAAAGCTTATGGCAACTCTTTTTACTCAAAACCTCCAAGGAAAGCAATTGAGAGATGGAGCCTGGTGTCCTTTTGTTTAGATACTCAGTTTCAGCTCAGTACCTCCTTAGTCATTGGTTCTTTCTCTGAAGTTAATTAGAAGGCTTTGCATCATCACGCAGTAAAAACCCTCCTGTCACTCATGATTGAAAGTAATCTTTTTAAAGTTTTTTTGTGGCTAGATTGGAAAGACACCGAGATCAGCTGAACATTTTCTAAAGTCTGGGGCCTAATTAACCCATCTTTCCTTTCTCTTTACATATGAAAAGCCTCTTGCCAACTTTAAATAATAAAGAAATATTATGATTATTATCATATTGGGAGAAATAAATATGTAAAGAGATAAGTAAATATAACATACATACAAAATAAATATGATTTTTTTTTTGGAGGGGAGAATGGAGAGAGGGAAATAGCATTAAGAGAAGCAAGAAAGGTCTCTTGCAGAAGGTTAACACTGGAGTTGAGTCTGGAATGCAGCTAGAAATTCCAAGAGGCAAAGATGAGACCAGACACGGGGGCCAGCCTGACCCAAGATGAATGTTCTTTCTGGGGATCAGTGAGGAGAACAGTTTGGTCGGATGGTGGAGAGTGTGACGTGGGATCAGGTGTAACCAGTCTGGTTTGATGGTTTTCTGGCTCATTGGACATGTCAAGCAAAGGTCGGGCTTGTTACAGAAGGATTTCTCTTCAAGTATGGATTAGACTAGCTCAGGGATTTTAAAAAGTTAATGCTTTTTGTGTGTATCATGATCCTTTTGACAGTTTGGTGAAAGCTAGAAACTCCCCAAGAATAATATTTGTTGCCTATATTCATAAATGAAGCAAATAATATATTTTAGTTAGAAGTTGATGAAACTCAAGATATAATTTTTTTCCATACAAGTTCATTCTCCCTTCCCTACATGATTTAAATCTATCCCTATATCTTGGGGTGTGTGTGTGTGTGTGTGTGTGTGTGTGTGTGTGTCCAGGTATAGTATCTTTAGATGGATGTTGAAGACATTGTGATTATGTTTGCCTTAATTTGGGATGATTTTGTAGCTTAAATTTCTAGATAACTGCCTAGACCCTTGCCACATAAACCTGTTTTTCTCTTGTAATGCTGAGATATTAAGGGCCATACTAATCTAGACTTTTTTTTTTGCAGAAACTTATTAACCTTGTTAAATGGCTTTGTTTTAAAGGAATGTTGTAAAGATTATTTAGAGTAAAACAATTAAATGGGCAACTTGGGATACATTGAAGGGGAAACAAGGACTCTCTTCAATTTGTAGGATCGCTTTGAGGATTTTTTTTATTGTGTTTATATCTTTGACTGTCAAATGGAAGACCGAGGCATCAAGGGATCAGCCATTATTTAACTTTCTTTAATGCCCTCCTTGCCTTCTGACACACTCCTCTTCATCCTTTTGTTTACTTCTGTCTTGGAGCTGTCTTCTTCCCAGTGCTTGAGGTAGGAAAAAACAATGTTTATTTTAAAAAAGCTTATTCAGTCTTGGTTGGCATGTATTCTAGGCAGGGATTTTTCTAAGTTTCACTTCTCTTGTTGATCCTAGAGGGAAATTGAATGCACAGAGTAGGTACTCATTCTAGGAGAGGTGCTAAATTCAGTTGCACTAATGGAAAATGATTGGGAACAAGGTCTGCTTGAATTTGGCAGTGGTAATGGTAGAGGAAATTTAATCATCATAAAGGAAATAATGGGGTCATAGAATTAGACTTAGAATATATGAAAAGGGCCATCAAGGCCAATCTTGAAGAAACTGAGGCACAGAAAGGGTAATTGATTTGCCCATGGTCAAATATCTATTAAGTATCTGAAGGAGAGTTAGATTCCAGGTCTTGATTTCACGTCAAGCACTTTGTCCATTATATCACACTGCTCCTTCAGTGGATTAGTGATGAATTATTTTTCTTCCTTAGGTGTAGCTGATGACCCATATATGTCTTATCATCATGTCAATAAGCAAGCATTTGTCAAGTGTCTACGGTGTGTGGCCAAGACACTCTCTGGGATGCTGGGTATACAAAGACAAAATTGAAAACTCCCTCCCTTGAAGGAGCTCATATTCTATCAATCAATCATCAGATAAATCAATCATAAGACAAAAATGAAAGTCCCAGGCCTAAGAGAGCTTATATTCAGACGAGGAAACTAAAGTCAAGCAACTTGTCCAGAAGGTAGTTAGACTCTGAAATAGAATGAAAAACCAGGCTTTCTTTACTCCAAAGCTATTGCGTTATCCATTTATGATGCTGATATGGAACTCATCAGAATAAGAGTAACATAAATAAATTAAGAAAGGGTTGAGACAAATCTATGAATGACAGAGCCTTTATTGGCTACTAAGAAAAATGGGGATTAACTATTAAGAGGAAATCAAGGTGGATGATCAAGCTTTCCTTGAGGCCTATGATGGTAATGAAGTCTTGAGTTATAGTGATAATAGATATTATTAAAAAAAGGGATTCATAGTTCTTTGTGTTGGGAGTGAATACCTAATCACATCAGTGAAACAGTTGCTTATTCTCTATCAAAGCTGGGTCCCAATGATATCCTACTAACTATAATCTTGAGATCAGGGACAATATGTTACTTATTTAACATCTTCAAAGGGTTCATTTAACGCCTTACAACAAGCAGGTGCTCAGTAAATATTTTTCCATGAATGTGGATGAAGTTGCTCTTAGATGATAAGGTCCTTGAGAGTGGGAACTATTTTTGCTTTTTCTCGTATTCCATGTACTTTAACACATAGCAGGTGCCTGTTGAATTGATTTGACAGGAAAGACCCTACCTGGTGTTATAGATTTAGAGCTGTCATCTAGTCTAAATGTGAAAAATGGGGTCTTGGAGAGGTCTTTATCACAGGCAAGCTTGACCACAAGGAATCTGAAGGTGTTTGGAAGCAGCATCTATTTCACTACTTTCTTTGTAATCCTAGAGCCCAGCATAATGCCTGGAACCCAGCAGCAGTCCCTTAATCAGTGCTGGCTGATTGGACACAGATGGAGGGATTTACTGGAAATTATTCAGAAAAAAATGACAGTTTCCCATTTGAGCCCAGGCTTTTGAATTCCAAATCCACTGCTCTTTTCGGTCCCACTTCAGATACTTATTGATGCTCTGACTTCTTTTAAAGCAGCCCCTCACCCCATCTTCCTTCCTTCCTTCCTTCCTTCCTTCCTTCCTTCCTTCCTTCCTTCCTTCCTTCCTTCCTTCCTTCCTTCCTTCCTTCCTTCCTTCCTTCCTTCCTTCCTTCCTTCCTTCCTTCCTTCCTTCCTTCCTTCCTTCCTTCCTTCCTTCCTTCCTTCCTTCCTTCCTTCCTTCCTTCCTTCCTTCCTTCCTTCCTTCCTTCCTTCCTTCCTTCCTTCCTTCCTTCCTTCCTTCCTTCCTTCCTTCCTTCCTTCCTTTTTTGCTGAGGCAGTTGGGTTAATTGACTTGCCTAGTCTCACATAGCTGGAAAGTGTTAAGTGTCTCAGGCCAGATTTGAACTCTTGACTTCAGGGCTGGTGCTCTATCCACTGTACCAACTCTCTGCCCCTTTTATTTTCTTTTAGATAAGGGATTTTTAGCTTTTTTTGTGTGTATCATGGACTACTTAAGTGGTATAGTGAGGCCCATGAACTTCTTATAATAATGATTTAAAATATATAACATTAAATAAAAGGATTGCTAAGGAAATCAATCACATAAAAACACATTTATCAAAATATTAAAAACAAAAGTTCACAGACCTCAGGTTAAGAATCTCTGTCCTAGGTGAATATTCCAGCTCTATTTCTCTAACAAAATATCAGTCCAGCTTGTGCTTTTGTGGTTACGACTAGTGTGCAAAGTATTGACAATTTCCCCCTAACTTTTCATTTAATATAGAATCATTAACAAATAGTGCCTGGAATTGGAGGATGTTACTTTTCCTTAGGTTAAAAATGAACTAAAAATTGTATCAGCGTGTGGATAACATTTTTTTAAAGACAGATTTTACATAAAAAATCAATTGCCTTTTTCTTGTAGCCTCAATCCAAACAGACAATGTGTGGCTCATTTATTTGGGTAGCAAGAAGACTGGTTTACTTTGTAAATGGTCTCTCAAGCTTAGGGAAAGGACTTCAGCTCTTGGGAACGCCGCCCCTCTTTACAGCATCAGCCACACTGGTCCTTAGATGAGAATGACCATTGTTCTTGGGGACATGTTTTCCAACAAAAGCTCCCTTCCATACTCCCAGAGCTCCACTAGAGGGCTGTGCAAGGCAAACAATCAGAGTGCCGGAGCTTATTAGACAGTCACGAAGCTTGTTGTCTAATGATGCAAGTCATAACTGTGCATTTTGCTAATTAGAATTATGAGTCCTTTGTCTTTTCCTGGGTCAGACGTGGTTAGTGCACAATATGTTTTATCCCTTTGTTCCACTCAACTCCTTTTATGTCTTGATGCTTTATTCAGTGTATTATTTACGCATTTTACAACTTGGTTTCTAAATTTAGGGGGAACCACAGCATAAAGTTCTGTCTGTAATGGCAGGCAGTAAAAAGTGGGGAAGGTATCTCAGATCCAGAAATAGGATTGCTTTCAGAGAAAGAGTCCTCCGAGCAAAAGATTTTTCAACAGAAGGGCTATGGGGGGGAAACATCATGCCGGTTTGGCGTAGCTTTGGCCATTAACTCCGAAAGTTTCCAATTGCCAAGCTTGTTTCAACAAATAATTAGATTTGGCACACTCCCACCAGAGTGAATCTGATGTTAATTTGGTATTTTGTGCTGGAAAATGCAGCTCCTGGCGAGATGTGTTTTCTTCCTGCTATGAATGAATGTTCATTTTCACAGTGTAGGATGTGATCACCCAGGAATAGATATTGTTGCTATATTTCAGGAGCAAGAAGCAGGAAAGATTTACGGATTAATTTACTGGGCTTACAGTCCTTTTCAAGCACGATTCTTTATGGGCTAAAAGGGTTTGGCTTTTGAATTCCTAAATTATGTGTGTGTGTGTTTTAAGCCAGTGATGAAACCTCCCTACCTGAGTCTATGCTTTGCATTGTATACTACATTGAACTCTAGAGTCTTAATATTGATAGCTGGAAGGGACCTTCGAGTTCAAGTCCGACCCTCTCATTTTATAAGTGGGAAAACAGAGATTCAGATTCTCAGCAACTTTCCAAAGCTAGTTTATGGAAGAGGCAGAATTGACACCCAGATCCCTTGACATCCAGCCTCATTAATACTTTTGCTCCTGACAAGATGGCCACCATCAACAGTGAAATGGCTGATTTAAGTCTCTTGTGCTGCCATTACCATTTCTTCCTTCCTAACTACCCATTTCTGAAGGGATTCCAATAGAGTCTTCATTTGTCATTTGTGTTATAGCCCCCCCATCCCATCTTTTAAAAAATCACTGAATCTTTTTTTTATTTTAGCTTTTTATTGACAGAACATATGCATGGGTAATTTTTCAACACACTGACCCTTGCAAAAACTTCTGTTCCAACTTTTCCCCTCCTTCCCTCTACCCCCCCCCCAGATGGCAGGCAGTCCCACACATGTTAAACATGTTAAAGTATATGTTAAATCCAATATATGTATGCATATTTATACAGTTATCTTTTTGCACAAGAAAAAAATTAGATTTAGAAAGAAGGTAAAATTAACCTGGGAAGAAAAACAAAAATGCAAGCAAACAACAACAGAAAGAGTACAAATGCTATGTTATGGTCCACACTCATTTCCCAGTGTTCTTTTGCTGTTCTGTTCATCACTGATCAATTGGAACTGAAAATCATCAAAATCTTAACTTGGAACATTGGTACGATGACCAAACTTGCTTAGTAACTTTTCATTTAAATTAAACAATTTGATAAAACACTTAGCTTCTTGAATACACGGGCAGTCTTACTTTTGTGCTTGTGTCCCTATTCCCAGCACATCTGGTAGTCAGATGGTAATAAATATTTTTTAATAAATTAATTTTAACATATAAAGAATCATAATGATCTTTAGTCATTCCTTCTAAGTCATAGATCAGAGCTTTGAGTTGGAAGGGACTTTAAAGTCATTGAGTTCAAACTTTTTATTTTATAGATGAGGGAACTGAGGCACAGGGAGCTTATGGAATTTGTCTGTGGGGTCACAGACTTTCTGAGGAAGTATTTGAACTCAGGCCTTCATTGAACTGAAGTCAGTTGTTATAGCCACAAGGTGTCACCAGGATTCTTTGTTCATTCTGTGGTTAAATTCTATGTTTCATTTTCTTGGTTCTGCTTTTAAAAAAAGCTTAAAAAGTAAAAGTCTTTCCAAGATTGTTGGTTTCAATTGCATTGTGCTATTCCATTGCATTAATAGGCACTATGATATATTTCACTGAATCCTGATTGCTAGACATTTAGGTTGTTCTTAGTTTTTGTGCCTCAGTGTTAAGTTCCTATGAAAATCTGTGAATAGAGCTTCTCTGTCTGTCTCTCTTGGTCTCTTTCCTTCCTCCCCCACTTTCTGTTTTCTATTTGCAATTGGAATTGTTAGGTATAATTTTAATTTTTGATAACTTTTATTAAATACTGCTGTATTGTTCCTCCCCAAAATTTGCAATTCCAACAGCAATGAATCAATGCACCTGTTCATCCACAATCTTGTGAAGGTCGAGTTTTGTTGCTTTTAATCATTTTTGTCTATTTGATGGATGTGACGTGCTATAATAGAATTGTTTTCTTTTCCATTCCTTTGAAAACTATTGACATTGAATATTTATTCATGTGATTATTAATAATTTGCATTTTCTTTTTTTGGAAATTGTTCATTCATGTTCTTTTGACCATTATAGATGGTCATTTTCAATGACTTTTGCCTACAGCAGTTGCTGAGACCTAAGGGGCTTCACAGAAAAAAGTAGATGGGTCAGTCAGGAGTGAAAATGCTTTTTATTTGAATAGTTTGAGGAAAATTCAAAAGAGAAGATGTCATGTGGCTTAATTGGAGATACACAAAGAAATATTGAGGAGGAGGCAGGGCAATGAAGCATGGGAACTAGTAGCTTATAGACCCTTCGGATTGGGACTGTATGTGATGTTTCCATAAAAGAATTGGGAAGGAGAAGGAATAATACTTACACCAGAAGACTTCTTCATGGACATGGTGCATGATTACCTGTAAATCTTCCTGAGAGGCCCTATGATCACAAAATCATCACTTTACTAGGGATCTTAGATGCCAAATAGTCCAAACCCCTTATTTACAACTTGTTGTTTCCTCTTTTGAAAATTGCTCATTATCATTGTATACAGCAACAACAAGAATATATGATAATCAATTCTGATGGATGTGACTCTTTTCAACAATGAAATAATTCAGACCAGTTCCAATGATGTGATGAAGAGAGTTGTCTACACCTAGAGAGAGAGGACTGTGGGAACTGAATGTGGTTCACAACATAGCATTTTCACTCTTTTTTTGTTTGCTTGCATTTTATTTTCTTTTTCATTTTTTCCAGTTTGATTTGATTTTTCTTGTGCAGCAAGATAATTGTGTAAATATGTATGCATATATTGCATTTAACATATATTTCTACTATGTTTAACATATATTTAACTACTTGTCATCTAGGGAAGGGGGTGAGGGAAAGGAGGGAAATTGGAACACAGGGTTTTGCAAGGATTAATGTTGAAGTATTATCTTTGCATATGTTTTGAACAATAAAAAGCTTTAATTAAAAAAAAAAGAAAAGTGCTCTTTATAGGTGAGGAAACTGAAGTTTGTGATCTTAAACAACTTTCCCAGAGTCATCTGGGTAGTAAATGCTGGAGGAAAGATAAGACCATACATTCTCTGACTCTATGGCCAGTGCTCTTCTTGACTCCTGAGCTTGTTATTTTAAGGTATAGGTAGTTCTAAGGTCAGAGCAATTCTGATGTCTTCTAAATTGGGGTGGGGATCGATTGAGATGAGTTTGAATGGTTTCTTATTTCTTGGGTCTTGGGGTATAGTTCTTGGGATGCTAATAGGTTCAAAAACTGATTTTTCTAGCCTGGAAATTTTCAAACAAAAGAATTTCTGCAGATGTGGATGGGTCCAGAAGAAGGATAAGGGGAAAATTGGCAATTGGGGATGGGGAGCAGTGATATCAAATTCAAATAGAAATTGGCTCACTAAATGGTACATAAGGATTCCAGGACTAAATGTAGACTTAGAAAAAAATCACATGAGCATTAAGTTTCATTGTCTTTTTATTTATTTTATTTAAATATTTTCCAAATTTTAAATCTTTGTGTGGCTCATGTGGAGTCTTTGGCATTTCTAGGTAAAGCATGGATAAACCAGGAAGATTGGTTAGAAAAGCCAAAGATTTTTCTAGACTGTAACAACATTGTAATAGTTTCTTATATATTTTAGATGTCAGGATTTCACCTGTCAGATATGCTGTAAATATTTCCCCCAATCTTTTTCTTATAATTATATGTTTCATATTGCACAGAAATTTATTTTCATGTAGTCAAGCGCATCTGTCATGTGCCTAATAATTCCTCCTTTCTTGAATAGAAAACATTAATTTCCCCTCTAAAACTGAGATAGTTTATTTCATTTTTTTACATTGTGTACAGTTTTTTATGTTTCAGTCTCTCAGATATATTTTACTTCTATAATGCTATCTCAATGTTTTTGTCATAATTATTTATTTATCAAAAACGCAGAATGGAGATATGTCTTCTTCTCCCTATCTACTTTCAAATTCAAATTAAAATGCTAGTGGGAAGTCAGTTTTTGAGAGCTAGGCTTGTAGTGGCTTGTAGACCTCTTTCAGAATAACTTTTCAATAGAAGGGAGAATTAATTTCCTGAAAGATGGCCAAAGGATTAAAGGTCATTTAAAGACACATGGGAGAAATTCCACTGGATGGTGCATTGGACACTTCACAGAAAAACCTCAATTGCTCATTTTTTGACTCATCAGTTGTTGAATATTGTACGGTGGAAGTTCCTTTCCATCTTTAAGAAATTTTTTTCTTAATCTAAACTTAATGTCAATAAACATGAACATTTTAAAATACAAAGAACAGAAAAGAAGATTGTAATGAAACAGTAAACTATAATGTACAGTTTTAAAACTATGTATTAAATTTAATTTGACAATAAAATACCCTATGTGTCCCTTTATCTGAACTTTCTTCTGTGAAATTTTTGTCTCATTGATATTCCCCTCCCATCCATATCATTATGCGACTCTACTTTCACTCAGGTCCCAGCAACAAATAAGTCTAGTTAGGCAAAACAAATGCAACATTGTCTTTGTCTGAAGATGATCATCATGAAGATGTCATGACTGGCTCCTGCTGCCTTGATCAGAGTCCTGAAGTCTTTCACAATTATTTTCCTTTATGTTATTGTGGGTATTTTGTAAATTGTTCTACTCATGTTATTTTTCTGTCAGTCTTCCTATGTTTCCTTGAATCTGTCATATTTGTCATATTCCCCCCTGTATAATAATATTTTGTTACATTCATCTAACATAATTTGTTCAGTCATTTCCCAATCGTTGGGCTCTGCTTTGTTTCCAGTTTTCTTTGTTATAATAAGAACTGACATAAATATTTTAGTGTATGTGGCTCCTTTTCCTTTGTCTTTGACCTCTTTGGGATATATGCCTAGTGGCAGTGTTGCAGAGTCAAAGGATTAGTGACTTTGGGGTATAGTTCTAAATTGTTTTCCAGAGTGATTGGACCAATTCAAAGCTTCACTAACAGTACATTAGTACTATAATTGTCTTCCCACAGTCCTTCCATCACTATCCTTTTTCCATTCTTATTATCTCCTTCAATTTGAAGTTTCTTCTGCACTCCTGCACTCTGATAGCTGAGCTTTGGACTTAACTTGCCCTGAACCAAGTCACTTCTTGACCATTTTCAAAATATGTAAGTCCATATACATCTTTCTAATTCCCTTCCTTTTCTAGATTCATTGTGTACTGTCTTCTTCCTTTAGAACATAAGCTCCTTGAGGGCAGGAATTTCTTGCTTGCTTGTATTTATGTTTTTATAACTTAGCACATTGCCCAACACATAATAAAGCTTAATAAGTATTTTTTATCATTCATTCATTGCCAATTGCCCTCTCTAAAACATTTTAAGAATAGTTATTTGAAGTATACAATCTTTGGTAGTTTCATTATTACCCCTCTTTATATTCCTCTATTATTTACTTTTGGACTCCTTCCCCTTTGAATGGGGTTTTCTTTGGAGCTAATCTTCAAAGTCTTTTCAGTTGCCTTCCACTTTTGGCAATAAATGTTTTACTGGCTAAAACCTCTTCCCCACTGCTGTGAGAACAGAGTTGGGTCCACATGAATATTGGGCTAGTTCTCTTTGTTTCTCAGGTCTCAGGTTGAGCTCTTTGGCAGCACAGAGTATGACTGTCCTAGCCCAACCTAGCTTTTGCCTTTTGGTTTTCTTTCATTCTAGGAGGAGGGTTGTGGGGTAAGGAAGAGTTAGCTGAGTTCTGTTGAAAGTTGTTAGATCAGCTCTACTGCTTAGTAGGGGGAAAAGGTGCTGAGTGATGGAGTTAGGGGCTATGGATTAGTCCATCAAATTATTATTTTGTTAAGGTTCTTGGTATTTTGGAACAGAGATGTCAGATATGCTGTAGCTCATTGCCATCCACAACAGTGCTAACCCAGATTAAAATATAATTGGAGGGGCAGCTAGATGGCGCAGTGGATAGAGCACTAGTCCTGAATTCAGGAGGACCTGAGTTCAAATCTAGTCTCAGACACTTAATGCTTCCTAGCTGTGTGACCCTGGGCAAGTCACTTAACCCCAGCCTTAGGGGGGAAAAATGTAATTGGAAAGTATTTGACAAAATAAACAAAAATACAGTAGAACATAGGTGTGTTAATATATGGTTTTTTCTAAGTCAATATGCTGCTTTCAGGAATCCATAGCCAAGTTTGGTCAGATCCAGGTTGGCCAAAAGGGACTTATCCTGGGACCTAATGCTAATTAATCAAATCAGTGATTTGGGTTTAAGGCATGGTCCTAGCTTATAAACTTCAAAATGTTTTGTGAGGTTTCAGTGATCAAAAATTTATATTCCTTTGGGCAGAGCACTCATAGATAAGGGTATGATACCTTCTGTGGACAGAAGGGAAGGAAAAGAAAAGAAATGAAAGGAACTATGTTGTCTAACTGGCAAGTTCCATTTGGGTTCCCTAACCCTTGTTCCTTCTCACAGAGATTGTTGTTTGTCCTTCATTCTTGAAGAGGACCATGATATCGGACACTATTCTGCCAATAAAAGTCAATGAGACGTGTAGTACTTAAAATGAACTCATAAAAGGAGTGATTACATTTCATTTATATTGAGTTCAAATAAAGACAAGCAATGGTACAAAATAGTCCAATATATTTATCATTAATTTAATGTACTTATTTCAGTAAACTTAGAACTTATATCACCAAGCTCCCAGCAGAGAATTAAACAACCACAACCACAAAAACCTTCTTTATTAAGTGCCTACTATAATATATGACAGACATTGGGGACACATAGAGAGCAATGTACAGAGCAACCTCTGTACTCAGGAAGCTTACATTCTTGGCAGGTGTGGAAGAAAGTGGAAGTAGAAGAAAACAAGTATTGAGATAATATATAAATACTACCTGTATTATTATATAGATTATATATTACACATTATACTACATATACTACACATTATTAATATGTAAATATTAAGTATAAAGAAATGTAATATAATTATAATATAAATATATAAAAGGAAAGATAAAGTATATGTATTTACTTGAGAAGGGGGAAGGGAGAAATAGTAACTGAGAAATCTGAAAAGATTTTAAGAAGTAAGAAGTTCTCTTGAAGGGAGTTAGGAGTTCTGAGAAAAAGGAGAGAAAGAAAGTATAGAAGTAGGAGATGAAATAATGTATATTGTTGTTAATCAGTCATTTTTTGTAATGCTTGATTCTTCATGACCCATTTGGGTTTTTCTTGGCAAATATACTAGAGTGGTTTGCCATTTCCTTCTCCAGCTAATTTGCAGAGGAGGAAACTGAGGCATATAGGGTAAAATGACTTGCCCAGGAGTCACATAACTAATAAGTCCCTGAAATCATATTTGAATTCAAGTAGATGTCTTCCTGATTCCAGGACTAGCACTCTATCCTCTATACTACCTAGCTGTCCAAAAAATTAAGGATAAGGATACAGTAAATATATCATGTAAGTTAACATGTAATGTGGGGGCAGGGTGGGAGGAAAGTCAAGTGAAATTAGTTTAGAAAGATAATTTGGAACTAAATGGATTGATTAAGAGCTTTAAATGACAAATCAAAGCATTTATAATTTATCAGAGTTAATGGAAAGTCATCCAAAGCTTCTTGAACAAGGAAATGATTGACAGTAGGAGGGCTCTCTCTTTGAAAATTTTGTGGAAGATAGCTTACAAAGCAAACTGGCAGCTGTGGGGCCAATCAGGAGACTCCCAGTAATTCAGGGAAGAGGGAATGAGAGTCAAAGGAGCGAGTGTGATTAGTATATGAGTAAAGAGTAGGGGATAAGTATAACCATGAAGGAAATAGAAGTTTGCAAAAATCACTTGGTTTTAAGAACATCTACAAGTATTCATTTAATAGTTGTAAATTCAAAGTGTGAAATCACTGGGTAGAACCTAACTGAGCTGACATATTACTGAATAAAACCAACACATTCTAGTTATGAATGAAACAGATCTAACGATACTCTAGCGAAATAAAAGGAAGGCTGATTATTTTCATTGGAGGTGAGTGGGAATAATAGTTCGTTAGAGTTGAGTTGATCATGAGTCCAAAGGCAAAGATAAATATAATTTCATGGTGTACTTGCCCATTTCACCTGTACGGTCATAAATCTCAGTTTTAAGTCTGTGGTTTAGATGGATTATCATGTGTGCTGATGGATTATCATGACTGGCTACTCATTCATGTTCATGTATATTCATTATCTGGGCAATTAGTGCTTTTTCCCCCACAAATTTTACTTTCAATATGGTGTTAGTATTTTTGAATGACCATACATTTCTCTGAAGTTTTGGAGAACTATGGAGCCTGAAAGAAATAAGGAGAGATTGTGAGGAAGCAAGAAACTGTCTAGACCCTCATTTTAATGGTCATGTGGGCTAGAATCCCTACCTACTTTATTTGTGATCCAAGACAAGTTAATTAATCTCTCTTGATCTCAATTTTCTTACATGAAAAATAAAGGACTGGCTAAATGAGATGTAAAGTCCCATCCAATTCTGGTTCCTATGAAATGATGGGAAGAAGCACAGCCCTTGGCACAAAGAAGGTGCTTTGTAGAATCTTCTTGGGTACTTGATTCATTCTATGCTTTCATTTTGCCCAACGGAAGATAGTCAAATAAAGGAGAGCAACCCAAAGGGAAGGGACAACTGACTTGGTTTTCTAGAAAAGTTAAAATGGGAGGAACTCTTGTCTATGTCTAAAAAGTTCTATGCAAAAATCTGGGTGAGTAAACAATAAAAAGGAGGAAAATAGAAAGAAAGAGGGAAAATAATGAAAAAGGAGCAAAAGGCTAAAATGCATACTTCAAATAAGTATTCTTAAAATGTTTTATAGGAGAGGAGAGTTGCTAATGAATGAATGATAAAAACAATTATTAAGCTTTATTATATGCCAAGCAATGTGCTAAATGCACAAATGCACAAATAAAAATCATTTTCATTATTAAGAGGACATACATTTTTTTATGGCAGCTTGGTGACAGAGAGAATAGGGCAATGGACTTGGAGTTCAAATCCTCCTCATACACTCATTAGCTGTATGACTGAGTAAATCACTTGATCTCTCTCAGTCTCAATTTCCTAATATATAAAGGGGTATGATAATAAGAGCACATACTTCCTAGGATTGTTATGAAGATCAATTGCAATAATTATATAGCAATCCTAGAGTTGTAACAAGGGTCAACTGAAGCAGTTATTTTTAGCTTTAAATAATATATTTTCCTCCCAATTACATGTAAAAACAATTTGCAATGATTTTTGTAAAGCACAATGTAAATTCTAGCTAATATCATGGGCTATATCATTTTTTTTTTTTTTTGCACAGCTGCATGTGAAAGGGTTGAAAATAAATGTTGAACATTAAGGAAATTGATGTGGCCCACGCCTGGGTCAGAGTTAGCCTGAGTGAGACCAGGGGGCTATGTCTTCTTCCCAGCAGATGAACCCAATTATGGACTTGATTATTTTATGAGCTTTCATGAGGGTAAGGAGAGGGCTATTTATTTCAAGTGTTGCTCTTAGAACATCATCTGAACTCGAGCTTGAAAAGCTGAAATGTAGCTGTCGAGTTTTTTAGTTTACTGCAGTCATCTCACATCCTTTGAAGAAAGTGACAACCAATGAAGGGCAGTGAATGCTAAGTGGGGATATTAAACATGTCTTGTTGGTGGTGGCAGGCTAATCTCTTCTCATCAGACTGGAAATGATACCCATCTGCAAAGGAGAAGCAACATCTAACATCCATTATATTCCTTGATAGCAGTCTCTGGGGGAAAAATTATTTGTACAAAATGCGATGATCAACATTTCACTTTTTTTTGACATCTTCTTTAAGAAATAGTTTTGAGAGGGATTTCCCCTCCTCCCTTGCCCCTCTTGTAAAGAGCACGGTTATAGTGTGCAAGATCATAATAAGCATTGTCTCTGTCACTGTCTATTGTCTGAATGCCAACATGGTACAGAAGAGAGTGTTCATTTTTGAGTTAAAAGACCTCAGTTTGATGTCCAGCTTTGCTACTTAACATTCATGTAACTGTGACTCTTCATTTGACTTTGGGTGACTCAGTTTCCTCATCTGTAAAATGACAGGATTGTAGTAGATGGTCTCTAAGATCCCTTCCAACACCCTTTCTTTGTGATCTATATCCTAAATTATGCTGGTCTTTAGTTCAGGAATTCTTTCCTTGTCTCTGTGGATAGATTTCAGGGAGTCTACAAATTTGGATGGGAAAGAATCACATTATTATTTCATTATAATTGATTTCCTTTGCTATTCTGTATTTAAAAACATTGATCTGAGAAGTGATTCATCATCTTTACCAGATGGCCATAGTGGGCCAGAACCCAAAACAGGATAAGAATCACTGCTTTAGTTTGATCTTAGCTGACTTTGACAAGTCATAGGTGTAACTATGTCAAAGCTTGTGGAATTTCTGTAATTAAAATAAACATTTCAGTTAAAAACTTCTTCATTTGGAATTTTTGGCAATTCAGAAAGGGATAGATTTAAATTTATAAGCTAAGAAAAATGATTTTATAAGCAAATGAGAAGTGCAAACATAGCAATTAGGTAGCTCAGTGGATGGAGTGATGGATTTGTAGTCAGAAAGTTGTTCAGTTGTTTCAGTCTGTCTAACTCTCTATGACCTTATTTAGATTTTTTTTTGGCAGAGATGCTAGAATGCTTTGCCATTTCCTTTTCCTGTTCATCTTGCAGATAGGGAAATGGAGGCAAACAGGATTAAGTGATTTGCCCAGGGTAACAGAGTGAGAAGTGTCTGAGTCTGGATTTGAAATTGGACCTTCCTGACTGCAGACCTGGAGCTCTATCCACTGTACTACCTAGAAAGACCCGAGTTCCCATATGGCCTCAAAAACTCACTAGCTTTGTAATCCTGGGCACTTTATTTCTGTCTGCTTCTGTTTCTTCATCTGTAGAATGGGGATAATAACAGCACCTACTTCTTAGGATTATTATGAAGATAAAATGAGAAAATATTTATAAAACATATGCAAACTTTAGCAGTGGTCCTCAAACTTTTTAAATAGGGGGCCAGTTCACTGTCCCTCAGACTGTTGGAGGGTTGGACTATAGTAAAAACAACAACTCACACTCTGTCTCCGCCCCTCAGCCCATTTGCCATAACCCTTTGGGCCACATAAATGTCCTCAGCAGGCCGCATCTGGCCCGCAGGCCATAGTTTGAGAACCCCTGCTTTAAAGTCTATATAAATATATTTATTGTTATTATATAGAATGGAAGGAGAAATGTTTCATTTTTGTCTATTTCAAGCACCTAATGTACTACCTAGTACACAGCAAACTTAATTAAGAATTTGTTCATAGGATCATAGATTTATATGTGGAAAGAAGTGTAGATGTTATTTAGCCCATGACTTTTATTTATAAATAAGGAAACTGAGGCCCAGAGTAGGCTAATGATCTTGCCCCAGTTCACACAGATGTTACCAAGAAGTGACATTTGAAATCCAGGTCCTCTGACTCCCAGTCAGCATTCTTTTTGAGTTGAATTCATTTAAACTAAGACAATAAAATGTTTTTTGAATATATCAAATCTCATGGCTGTACCAGTTAATACTAAAAGAAAGGTTTAATCCATGTCTCCTAGTCCAAGGTTAGCATTCTATCCACTCTGCCATGTTGGATCTCCAAATAGTAGCATCTAGTTGATGTGACTATGAATACCTGAAAATGTCCAATTACTTTCCTTTCAAAATATGGTACAATTCAGTCTTTTTGGTCATTTTGAAGGGTAGTCATTCTCCAAATAGTTTGAATTAGAATTCTTGCCATAGGTCATTTTAGTCATACAACTTTTATATTTGCAATTTGACTAGGTCCCAGCCATAAAGTGACACATGATTGATATCTGACCAAATCACAGTAGAATGTATCTGTCCACAGTCCTGCAGTTAGTGACAGAGGGATGAATAGGACCTGAGGCTCTGGTAGACTCAAATAGATAGACGATTCTGCTTCCAAGACCAAGGCCATATATGTGATAATGGGCAGGTCAATTAACTTGGCTCTATTCCAAGATTCCATCTTGAACCTTTTTGCCTTCAGCCAGCTAGGTCACATGAACTGATAAGCGATACTTATACAACACTTGAAAATTTGTAAAACACCCTATCTATATGATTCTAATTTAAGATTCATTTGAACAACCCCGTGAGGTGGACAAGTGCTACAGATATTATCCCCATTTCATAGGTGAGGAACCAGAATCAATGAAAAGAAGTGATCTGTTGTGGGCACAGAGACAGAATTTGAACCCAGGGCTTCCTAAGTCTATGGTAATGGCAAGTCTGTCCAGTCTATTGTACCCCATTGTGTCATATATTAGATATTGATTGAACAAGAGTGGAGCGGACTGAATTAACACTGCTCCTGTATGCTTGCCTGAAAAAAAAAGTCACATCTATATCTCTATCAATGATCAACAGATCACTGATTTACAACGATCATCATGATATTTTATTATGCATGGTGGTATTTCTACCTAGAATGTCTCCTAGTGGAGAAAAGAAAACAAGGGACTTTTCTTAAAGTTGTTTACAAATATAAGCCTTGATCAGGGTCGTCCTGGTCAAATCCACTGCACTAAATTCTACCTTCTTGATGATATTCTGAGTGCCTCCCTTTCTCTTTTTAAGGAGGGGAGATGGAGTGATGGAAAGAGCAATAGATTTAGAAACAGGAAAGCCCATTTCAAGTACTATCTCTGGCTTTCATGACTATAACTTTATCTTCACTCAGCCTTGGTGGATCTATTTGTTAAAACTGGAATTGTAAGACTTGCATTATCTCATTTCTAATGGGGGAGGTGCTCTGTAGCCTCAGAAAACCACCAGAAATCTTCAAAGGCAAGATAATTACTTGTCGGTGATGTTATGAGTAGAGTAAGACTAGATAGACTTTGAGGTCTGATTTTATGGAATCAGAGAACTAGAGAACTGAAAGGCATTTTATTGGCCATCTAGTTTAATCTATACCTTAAAAGAGCCCTCGTTATCACATGCTCAATAATTCATCCTCCAGACTCTTCTTAAGGACTGGGAATGTCCTTTCCCTTCAGGTAATCTATCTAGGAGCACTCTGATGGTTAGGAAGATTCCTCTGACATTAAGCCTAAATCTGCCTCTTGTGATCTCCGCTCATTGCTCTTGACTGTACTCTTTAGGCTTCCAACTCTGCAGTGTCTGGAGTCCTTATCATTGGAAGACTCTGGCCATATGGACAGAGCATGTGTGAGTCACATATTATGAGACTTTCCTTCGTTGTTTATCTGGAGCCACAGGACTCAACTGAGCAGTGTAAAAAGGGCAGCCTCAGCAGGGATGCTTTCCTGAGGGTGATATCAACTGTCCCCAGTGTGAAAATTGAGAAAATCATGTCTGGACGGATTCTGCTTTTTAAATGCCAAGAAACAGTCTGTTTACCCAATAGAAACATATTTCCTTGGATGAAGCATCCCAGCTCAGAGGGTGATTGGAATCCAATTCTTTCTGAATGAGATAAGATGGTGAACGTTCCAACATCCGTGGAAAGGTCATCTGATTTGGCAACACTCGGTAAATCTTGCTTTCAAGTATATGGGCAGTTAGCACCTGCTTTGTCTAGTGTTGGCAATATCTTAGGAATTCTCCTCAACTAGATTACTTGCTTGGCTGACATTTTGATTGCATTATAGTATCGTGAATAAAAAATTGCCCTTGAAACAAGGAAGCTCTGAGTTCTAGTGTTACCTTTGACAGATGGTGGTAGTGGGATCTTGGGTAAATCACTCAATTGAATTGCTCATCTGCAGACGTTGGAGAAATTTTTTGGAGATTTCCCTTTACTAATGAAATCATAGATCCAGTCCTTTTCTCTCCTTACTTTGCATGTAGTTTATGAAAAGCTATTAAATACCCCAGAATTAAGCTCTTATTTTCTACAGGGAAAGTTTGAAAGAGGATAATTTAAAGAAGTTATTTTTCATCAGTCTAAGAGACCATATAATTGATCAGTCAACAATGAACAGACATTTATTTGTGCCAAGAAATAGTTGAGGCGTAGTGATGAAGAGTTGATTTTGAAATCACAAGGAAGACCCGGATTCAACATATGTTGGCTATGCAACCATGGGCAAGGAATTTCACTACTGAGATTACAAATTACAGAGAAGGTATTAAAATTTATGGGTAAGGAGCAAGTTTCCTCATCTTGGAGTTTCTTCTATCACCTAAATCACAATTTTTACTTCTATCCCTATTATCTAGCATGCCAAATGACATGCTAGAAGTTAAGAGTAAAAAAAAAGCACAGAAATGAAACAATTCTTGCCCACAAGTAGCCATTTGACTTTTGGATTTGCAGCTTATGGTAAAAACCTCTCCGTCCTTCAATTAAATTTAAGTCAATTCAACAAACCTTTCTGAAATCCTATTCTAGTGTTTTTGCAGAGGGGAACATGAATGAGAAAGGGGAACAGAAAGATTAGGAATTTGTCATCCTCTGAAATCTACATAAAATTTTCTCTTTTCTTTTGGGGATAAAATAGGGGTCATCCAGAGAAGTATGGTGGACAGTGCAGTCAGTTATTAATTAGCAAGCATTTATTAAGTGCCTACTTTGTACTAAGATGCTACCATTGTGTTTTTGAAGTCTAGATGACCTGGATTTGAGCCCTAACTTGGATAGCTATTGGCTATCCCATCCTGGGCAAGTTTGTCTAGCTGTCTACAGACAATGTTCTGAGACTCTAACTTATAAGACATCTGTGTATCTGGGTTGGTCAAGGAGTTTGCTCACTGGAACTCTTCTCATATACTGATAATCACTGAAGGTGTCCAAAAAACCCCCATATTGGACCATAAGAAACATCCTTCTGTAATAGGAAAATGCCTTTCAAAACCAAGGTATGGAAGACATTTCATTTTAATTATGAATTAGATGGGGTGTTGACTTTTCCTTATTGAAATTATTGGAATGACCGTGAAGTCAATTAAATAAAATAATCACTAGTTTGTCAGATTTTACTTTGGTTAGTTTTCATCTTATGATATCTTGACTACACTATAGCAATTAAATTCCAGGTTGACAAATGCTTGGTAAATTCTCTGACTAAATGTTTCCCGTGCCTCGGTCTATTGCCCAACTTGGTCAAAAAGGCCATGAAAAGAAATGACATTCTTGAAATATTCTCAGCATTTTTTTAGTGAGTGTTAACTACTGTCTATTTACAGGTGATTAACTCTTGCTCTGTGTGCTTTATTCCAGATTATGGCAGGGATTTCTAGCCCGTGTTCTGTTAAATAATAAATGGTATTAGCAAGGTCATTTTCTGCCTGACCAAGGGAAAACTTTGCAGTATAAAGCCATGAATTAAAAAATGGGATCAATATAAATGAAAAATAGGAGGCAGGTTTTCTAGGGCTTCTTAATCAGGTGTTTCTGATAAAAAACAAACAAACAAAACTTTCCCACAGGGAATAAGGCTAATTATTAGTTGCTTCTATTTTACATAATCTTTGGAGAGGTGGAAGGCATTATGGTACAATGCAAAGGGTGCTGAAGTTGGAGGACTAGGGTAAAAATCATTACTACCAGTGACCTTGGGTTTGCTCCATGGCTGGGTTTAAAGTAGTTTGGTACTCTAGTTAGTAAAAAAAAAAAGAGAGTGCTATGGCATAGTGGATAGACTCTGGAAAGACCAAAGCTTGGATATTGCCCCAGACACTAGCTGTACATCTATGGGAAAGTCACTTAATTTTTTGTGCCTCAGTTTCTTTATTTGTTAATTGGGGACAATAATAGCCCCTAACACAGGGTTGTTGTAAGGATCAAGTGAACTAATATATGTTAAGTGCTTTGCAGACCTCAGAGTGTTGTAGGTGTTTATTATCATCATTATTATTAACAATAATGACAAAAAGTGATGGGGTGGATTAATAACCTCTGAGATCTTTTCCTACGCAAAACAGAAAATTCCATTATGTAAAGCTAATTATTGATTATAGGTATACATTTAAATTTCCAAAAGTAGACACCAAAAAGAGTATAAGAATTTGTAGTGCTCCTGACATCTGATTGGATAATAAAATAAAAGCTTTGAATTTAAAAAAGAATAGTTTCTTATGCTATATTGACTGCTCAGAATGGTAACAGATGCTCTATGAGATAAAAATGGAACTGTAGTCCAAGTCTAATCCTTTCATTTTAGAAGTGAAGAAATGGAGATCAAAAGATCTCTGCCCACATCTTTGAGGGAGTGAGGAGCAGTACTAGGGATCACATTTGTGCCCCCCAGTTCCATTTCTTTTCATGGCCTTTTTGACCAAGTTGGGCAATAGATCCAGGCACAGGAAACATTTAGTCAGAGAATTTACCAAGCATTTGTCAATCCTGAATTTAATTGCAATAGTTTAGTCAAGGTATACAAGAATGGAAAATAACCAAAGTTGAATTAGGTAAATTGTCTAAAACTTATTTAACTTAATTGTCCACACAGTCATTCATATAATTTCTACAAGTCCTAATTCAGCCGTACTTGGGTACCAGTCATAATCCTACTTTCCCCAGCTACTTTTCAAGAATACTTTAAAATTTGCAAAATTCCTAATATATGTTATCTCATTTAATCCTCATAACAACCCTGAGAGATGGAGGCTATTGTTAACCCCATTTTACAGAGGAGGAAACTGAAGTTGAAAGTGAGCAAGTGGCTTGACCAGATAGGATTGGAACTCAGATCTCTCTGCCTCCAGTTCCAGTTGTCTATCCACAGAATTATCTAATTGCTTTGCCAAATAAGCTTAAAAAGATACTGCATCCATCCATTTGTTAAAGGCACTCTCATATGAATGAGAAGAATGTCAGAGTGTGCTTCCTAACCAGGAAGCTTTATGTGCTGGATAAGCCCTGGCCACTGAAGCTTGGATGAAATTCTAAGTTTGTCGAATACCCATCAAAATTACAAAGGGAGTGAATTTAAACTCCACTTCCCTCCAAAAAAATCCCAACCCATGAAATTTGATGACTTAAATTTTTCTCTCTGGGAGCAGAGATAATGTCAGATGCATTGATAAAAAGACCAGGGACATATTAGTCTGCAAAAATGGGGCTAAAAGCAAGATCATTCTTGGTAATTCTGGGGATCTTGTGATATCGTTTTAGTGCTTGGTAAGCAGACTGGTGATCTGAAATCAGATTTTAAGTTGCTGGCTAAAGAAATGAGATGGAGGAAAATTTGGTTTTCTCGAGCCAACTTGTCCCATCTTTACTGGAATCTGAGATTTCAGACTGTTGTGTTCTTTAGCTAATTTTCTCTCCCTCTCTCCTTCTCCCTTCCCCCCTTCTCTGTATGTGTATGCGATTACACTGTTGATTACCACACAGCATAGAATTAAAATGACTTGAAAATATGCCAAAATTCTGATTATCCATTTTCTGTCCCATCTCATTCCTAAGAATATTAATAACCTTTAACTATCCATTTGTTGATATTTTATTTGGAGAAGATTGATTCTTCGGCCAGGGATAAATGATTGCACATTCAGCTAATATAAGAAAAAATTCTCTAAAATTAAAGTTAGCTGATCCTTGAAGTTATTAAAAATCATTAAGCAAAAAAATTTTAGGTGATTAGAGATTGCCTAATTAGCCACATTCTGACATGATTTCCTGTTTATCCTATTTTCCAATTAGCCCAGTTCCTTAGAGGCAGAATCACCGTTTTCCGGTGTTTGTTAAGAACTGTATATAGGGAGAGTGTTCAGTGAAATGACAGGTAAGAATATTGTTGTATTAAGAATGGAAGGTATTACCAGTGGAGAAAAATAGATATATTGCAAGCAGGAGAGATGGATAAACCATCATTTGGAATCTATCTGCACTGGGAATGCCATGTGATATTCCAGTTACCAAACTGGGTACCAAAAAAGGTGTTAGAATAGGAGGTCTCGAGAAAGACAACATCATGGGATGGTGGGTCAGTCTATAAACTAGGAGGTTGGCTAACTAATCTTAAACATCGCCTCTAGATCTAGATCTTATGTTTAACAAAGGGACTTGGGATGAAAGCTGAAGATCACAGCATTTGGCCAGATGGAGAGGCAGTTGAGTACAGTGAGGAAGATATTGGACACAAAGGAGGAGCACTTTTCTGGGTCTATCACATGCTAAGTGTGTAATGCTGGTCAAGTCTCTTTGTCTCTCTGAACCTCAGTTTCTTTACATAAGATAAGGAGGATGGGATAGATGATGTCCAAACCTTCCTTTTGAGGAGGAAGATAAGCTCCGAACACCTCCTCATTTCTTACCTGGCTGCACTACTTTGGGATTTCTATGACTTCTTTGCCATGCCCACAGTGGGGACCTCCCCTTTCCCCTTACTTCCCCTACTATTTCCCCCTTCTCCTTTTTCAGCTTTGTTTGCCCATTGTCTTCCCGCATTAGATTTTTTTTCCTATTTGTATCTCCAGTACTTAGCACAGTGTCTGGCGCACAGTTGGTGCTTAATAAATGTTTAACTAATTGAAACAAAAAAAAAGAGAGACAATTTTTGTATATAAGTAGAGGAAGTAATACTACTGTATACCAATGCTATCAAACTCAAATAGAAATGGCTATTTAATGTGAATATTCCTAACTCCTTCCCTATTCATTCTAATTACCTTAATTGTGTTTATTCAAAAGAAGCTTTTCAATGTCACATCATCAAAATTATCCTCTTTTTCATCTCTGATCTTGGAGTGTTTTTTATTCTGAGAAGTTAAAAATATAGGTTAATGAATGTTTAAATTCCTGCATGCTAGATCCATAACAAGATGGATTCAAAGAAGTGGGAGGTAGGTTGATATCCATAGCACATATATTTCTTTTTGTATGTATTTCCTACTTACATACACATTTGCCCAGGCTGGTAGTACATGTCCTCCATACCACTATCTTTTGTAATATTTAGTGTGCACATATAGACAGATGCACACATATACTTTTTCTGTAAGAGAATGTAAGCTCTTTAAAGACAGGAACTAGTTTTTGTTTATCTAATACTAGCACAGAACTGAACTCCATTGAATTGAATTAGATTAAATATATAACTTACAGAACAAGTTGCTAAGGATATAATAAATTGTTGATTACATAATATAGATGGTGAATTTAAAAAAATAGGATATTAGAATATCAGAGTCGACTGGAATTCTCTTGGAAGGTTTCATAGAAAAAGTGAGACCCGAGTCTTGACATATGGATGTTGTATGGACAGATGGAAAAAAAAAACAAAGCAATTATGGCTTGTTGTTGGGGGGATGGTAATTAGTAAAGGTACCGAAGTCAGATTAAGCACTTCAGATTTAAACTTTAAGCTGATTAGAAGTTTGGGATGGATAATGAGGTTGGATTGGTTTATTGAATGCTAGAGATGATAACTATCCTTCAGAGGTAAAAATTGTTTTTCTGGTGGTAATTATCCTGCTGTGATAAGAATCATATAAAGAGTATACTTTATTTGATGTTTGTGAGAAGTTGATTTAAAAATAAAACAAGCAAATAACTCCTCCCACTTTGTGATTTATTTCTTTTTGTGGAAACATACTCTATTTTTTAGAAGCAGCTGGTAGGGGAATAGAGTCTAGAGTGCTAGGTTTAGAGGTAGAAAGACCAGAGTTCAAATTTAGTGTCAGTTACTTAATATGTGAAACTGGACAAGCCACTTAACCTTTGTTTCCCTCAGTATAGAATAATAATAAAACCTACCTTCTAGGGATGTTGTGAGGATAAAATGAAATTTTATTTATAAAAGCACAGCTATATATCTATGACTATCTATCATTTATCTGTCTGTCTGTCTATCTATTCATCCATCCACTTATCTATCTGTAATCTGCCTATCTTCTCTCTCTCTCTCTCTCTCTCTCTCTCTCTCTCTCTCTCTCTCTCTCTCTCTCTCTCTCTCTCTCTCTCTCTCTCTCCCTCTCTCTTTGTCTCTGTCTCTCTCTCTCTGTCTCTCTCTCTGTCTCTCTGTCTCTCTCTGTCTCTCTCTGTCTCTCTCTGTCTCTCTGTCTCTCTCTCTCTCTCTGACACTAGGTGGTATCGTAGTGCACAGAGTGCTGGATTTAGTCATGAAGACTCATCCTCCAAAGTCCAAAATTGACATTAGACATTTATTTCCTAGTTGTGTGACACTGTGCAAGTCACTTAATCCTGTTTGCCTCAGTTTCCTCATCTGTAAAATGAGCTGAAGAAGAAAATGGCTAACTACTTCAATATCTTTATCAAGAGAATTCCCAGTGGGGTCATGGAGAATTAGATATGATTGAAGCAACGGAAAAACAGCAAATGGTGCTATATAAATGCTTAGTCCCTTTCTCTTCTCCATAGAAATCTGCCTCAAAGTCCTCATCATGATTTTGAAGTGACTCAAAAATCAGACAGCAGACTATTCTTAATAGCTGCTATTAATTCAGCTCAATTTGAAAAGCATTTATTAAGTGTTTACTATTTGTTGAAAGAGTGGGTCTTACAATAGGAGTGCTAGCTTAATTGAGTACATTGTTAGTATGATGGGCATTGGGCTCATCCATTT
Organism: Sminthopsis crassicaudata; assembly: GCF_048593235.1. Taxonomy (NCBI): domain Eukaryota; kingdom Metazoa; phylum Chordata; class Mammalia; order Dasyuromorphia; family Dasyuridae; genus Sminthopsis; species Sminthopsis crassicaudata. Next base: position 725,854,029 of record NC_133617.1, read on the forward strand.
GGAGTTGGAATGGACATCAGAGACCGTCTAGTCCTTGACAGATGGGGAAATTGAGCACTGGGGAGATTGAGTGTCTTGCTTCACGTCACCCAAGAAGCAAGTGGAAGGGCTGGGATTGGAAGTAGTTCCTCTGTGACTTTACCCCCAGCCCCTTTCCACTGTACATGTTGTACCACTATGGGCTAGTGGTCTTTGATTATTCCCACCATTGATAGATCTTCATCGTCTTAGACTAAGCTGATTAGAAATTTGGGCTGCCTTGGGTCCAGTAGCTCTGTCCTAGAGCTAATATCAAAAGAACTAACATTTCTAAACTGCTTTGTAAGCCTTAAAGTTTAGCTATTATTATTATTATAGCAGTAGTAGAAGTTGTTGTTATTCAGTCATTTTTCAGTCTTCCTGACCCTATTTTTGTGGTTTTCTTGACAAAGATACTGAAGTGATTTATTATTTCCTTCTCCAGCTCATTTTACAGATGAGAAATCTAAGATAAACAGAGTTAAGTGACTTGCTCGGGATCATACAATTAGTAAGTTTCTGAGGCCAGATTTGAACTAAAGAATATGTCTTCCTTATTATACAGGTCCTGCACTCTGTCCACTGCACACCCAGCCACCCCAAATAGTGGATAGTAGTAAGTGTCAGGGATGAGAGTTGAAGAGAGGTTCTAAACATTTTTAAGATAAAAATATCCATAATAAAATTTCTGAGAACTAAAGTAATCATGCAATTATATGAACCATCTGAGTAGCTGATGAACACAATTAATCTTGTATGAGAAATGATCCTTTGGGAGAAGTTGCCCAGGTGATAAGAGTGAATGAACAAGTGATAGAAAGAGATGATGTATTTTGGGAAGAGAACTAGTACTGCCTCCAGGAAAAACAGGTAAAAAAATTGGCAAAAGGAAATTTCAGAGCTGACAAAAGAAGAGCACCAGGTCCAACTCTGCATTCGTTCATTCATTCATTCATTCATTCATTCATTCAGTTGGCATTTCCATGAAATTCTCTGGTCAGGTTATGACAACACATACAGAGGCAAAATTAATGTTGTTGACGTTCCTTTCTCAACAGGGATTCCCCAGCATCTTTCTGGGTAGAATCCTTGACAAGGAAATAGGTAGAATTTGGAATGTGTCTTTTTTCTAGTTGACATGTTCCATTGTTAGAACATCCTGTCAACTGGTCCGAAGTGACCTCTAACCTGTGGATAGCCAGAGCAGAACAGGGCAGGGAGAGACAGGAGAATTGGCAATCAAACAGAAGTTTAGTTTTGAAGTAAGGGAAATAGCTTGTAAGCAAGGAAGGAAATTAGACACATGTGTCAGGACCCTGCTCCAGGTCGGGGGACCTGCTAATTTAGTGTGGTCAGCTCCAAATATTTATACCAGTAGTTGTGCAGTGAGCTATATCCCTGACAATGGTAAGGGGTTAGGGGCGGGAGGGGGGAGCAAGCAACAATGTGATGCTTGATTCATAGCAGGGTTTCTTGACCAGAGCTTGTCTGAACTTGGAGAGCATGTGGTGCTCGTCAAAACAATACCATAATTATGTAATTTTGCCAGAGGGTGAGATCATCCAGAGGGTGAGTGCAAAGGATTGTGGTTATGCTAAGCTCAGGACGCAGCCCACTTGCTGGGTCTTAGCTCTGGAACACAGAGTATCTCCTGATATCTTGACAGTCCCCATGCATCAGAGTTAATGTTTGTCAGATGATCTAATGAGATGGAACAGAAAACACTCAGATATGCCGAGTACAGCTCAAGAAGGGAGTGTTTACTGGTGGAGGCGTCCATGCTAGTGAACCATCAGACGTTGCGACTGGCTCTTGGGAGGAATGGGACAGGCTTCATTACTTCCAGTCACCCTGTGGACTAAGAGGAGGTGCTACTTGTTGAGTTTGTGTGGATGTGGAAGGGGGTGTGGAGTGGGGAATAGAAGGGAAAGAGTGTCATCATGGAAAGGAAACAGAAGATTTGACCATTGACCAGCAGTTATCCTTAAACTATATGCACAATTCCGGTTCTTATCAGGATGAATGGACTAAAAGTGTTCATGGCATTCAAGTCTCTTCCTCCAATATGGCTTTTTCACTCAATCTTTTCTATTTTTTTAATACTATTTCCCCTCATTTAGTTGAATTCAAACCAATCCGAAAAGCATTCAATGACTCCTACCTTGTGCCAGACACTGTAAATACAAAGGGAAAAAAAAAAAGAAAAATCTGTCATCAAGGAGCTTATATTATTCTCAGGAGGATGCTGGGGAGACGTACACAGATCTGTAAATGCAAACAACAGACCAAATAAATTCAGAATATAGCGCAAAGGGACTATTTTTTGTGTTTGTTTTGTTTTATTTTTGCTAGTCCTAAATACAACATCAAAGTAACCAGTTGATTTGCTTCTGACAGACATGCATAATAAAAACATCAAAATATGAGGAACACTGAGTTTGCCTCCTTAGTTTACCTTCCCCTCCCCATTATTCAGGCTCATTAACTCTCTAAGTCAGATGGGATTTTGGGAATAGGTAAGTCTAAATTCTGTGAGGAGAGGGCTCTGAGACCTACTGAGACATTAAGAGTTGACAAAATAGGACAACTCATTATTTGATTGTCAGCCTGCCTTCTTCAGAACTAGGTTCTAGTCATCATACTATGGCGGGCTGGAGCCTGGTTTCCACTCTAGGAACCAGAATGAATTCTGCCTCTGATCCATATGGACTATATGACCCTCCTCAAGTCACGTAACTTGTTAGATCTCCAGAAAACTCTCTTCTTTACCTTTTTTTGGGTCCTGGACCCCTGTGGCAGTCTGAGATCATCCATGGACCCCTTTCAGAATAATATTTTTTAAATATTTAAGATAATATATGCAGGATTACATAAGGAATCAATTACATTGAAATACAACTGAATATATATAAATAAATATATATATATGTATACACACATATATAAATAAATATATATATGTATACACACACACACACACACACACACACACACACACACACACACACACACATATATATATATATGTTCATGGATCTAGGTGAATGACCTTTGCAAAAGACTACAAGTTGTAGAAAAGGTGCTGACCTTCAAGAGATAGAAAGACTTTCTTCACCCAAGAGTTCCCTGTATCAGTGAATTTACAGTTGTGGTTCTTACACCTTATTTGGTGTCATAGAATTCTAAAATTTAGTGCTCAGAGGAATGTCAGAGTTCACTTTCTAATTGTGTAACCTTGGGCAAGTCATCTCTATCTGCCTCAGCTTCCCCACATGTAAAATGAGGAAAATAGCAACACGAACCTCCCTGCTCAGGAGAGGATAAAATGAGATAATCTTTATATGTGTTTCACAAACCTTAAAGAACTATGTAAATGCTAGCCATCTCTAACTCTTTCATTTTGAAAAAGAAAGAACTCTGGAGGGACAAAGTAATTTTCCAATAGTGCTGCAGGGATTGTGGGGGATCTCTTGATTTTCCTGTGGGTTATTGTCAGTCTTTATTGCCCCTGACTAGATTGTAGGTAGCTTGAGGATAGCTGTTTCTTAACTTTTGAACTTCCTACCACAGGAGTCTGCATGGACTGCATTGTTCCACCAACTTATGGATTTCAGCCATGATCATGCTGTTTATTAACATCTGGCCAATTTTCTGGGAACGGATCTCTCTTACCCAACTTAGCATGGCTGAGCCTTGGAAAAGAGCACATCTCTTTTGACTGCACACAAGGCCTTTTCAACTTGATGGGATCTGTTAAAACAGCTATGCTAACTTTCAGAAACCAGTGTCGTCTCTGTAACCAGGGGAGGCAGATAATTACAGTATTACTAATTATTGCTAATAATACCATCATCATCATTATTCACCATCATAATGGAAGAAATATTGGGTTTAGAGATGGAGAACTTGAGTTCTCTGCCTCTCCTTTGTATTATTTGTGTGACTTTGGAAAGTAATTTAATTTCTCTGGGTTTTCGTTTTCTTACTTTGAAAATGAATGGACTAGATGGCCCCAAATCTAAGATCTTGTGACCTGGGGACAAGTGAATTAATCAGTACATGTCTCAGTTTCCCCTTAAATTAGGAGTTGGATTAAATGATCCTTAAGGTCTCCCTCAGCTCTAAAGCTATGATCTTGCCATGTGAAAGACAGCTTTGCATGATAGATTTAGAATACCTGTTAACTTGGGGACGGGGTACCAATCTGTTTTAGAAAACACGAGACATGTCTCACATACAGCTGCCTTTTGCTGAAGACTTAAAAGTAAGATGAGTCATTTTTCATGAGTTCCCCTTAAACATAGATGGTTATGCATTCTTCTTAGTACATACTAAGAGTCATGAGCTAAAAATGTTGAGAATATAATAGGAGAATAGAACAGATCTCAAAATGATCTCCTGATTTCTTACTGGAGAATTCTCACACACACTGATTTAGTGACCTGTGTGAGTCCCTTTTCTCTCCAAACCTAATAATTAATCAGTAGGAGGTGACAGGAGTGACTTCTTTCCTGCCATGTTTGTTTATGAGCTATGTTCTCTGATTGAGCTGTGGGGCTTGAGGCCTTCTGCTGTCTTTGAAGGGCTGTGGGAAGGAATACAAGAAAATTCAGCAACTAGAGATTTAATGTAATTAAACTGTGGCTTTAGTTGTTTTTTAAGTATTCAGAATTTAGATGTAAAAAGGAACAAAAAGATCATTAGTGTTGGTGGCATTTTGAAATGTTTCTAATCTTCTTTAGAATAACCCACAGTTCCTATGTGCTAAGTGACAGTGGAGTAAATTTACTCCATAGAGTAAAGCATTGCAATTCATTACTTTCTATCTCTTATCTTTACACGTTTGCATAGACCATTTTCCAAGTGGGGAATAGATTTTCTCCTCATTCTTTCCCCTCAGAACCTCTAGCTTCCTTCAAGATTTAGCTTGAAAGCTACTTTGTACATAAAGTCTTTCCTCTTCATAACTGAGATAACTTTGTATATATTTTCTGAGAGACAGTGAAGAGTAAGGGATGGAGAGCTGGATGTGGGAACCAGGATCATAGGATCATGTATTTAGAACTTGAAGGAACTTTAGAAATCATCCAGTAGTTCAAGGGCCTTGTTTTATAGACAAGGAAACTGAGTCAGAGAGGTTAGGCGACTTGTCCAGCATCATATGAGGAGAAATTAAACTCATATATTTCTGAATCTAAGTCCCTCACTCCATCTGCTATGCTACCTATCTGCTTCAGAGTCAAGCTTCCTGGGCAAACCATTTAATCTTGGAGTTCTAGAAAACTTTTTCCAAGAATTCAAATGCCATAAAAAATGCCAACTTGTATTGACTGTGAGTTTCCTCACCTGGGACTTGACTTCCTTTTCTTAATGGGATCACAGGTCCAATTTCCATCCTTATCTGTGTTTGCTTTGTGTCCATAAAATGGCTACTTGAGGGCTAGGACTATAATATTTTTTGTCTTTGTCTTCATAAAGCCTAGTATGTAGTAGTGATGCACATTGAATGAATGTTGAAGGTTCTTTTAATTTAATAATAATTCATAGCATTTATGTAGTGCTTTGCAGTTTGTAAAGTGCTTTATATACGTTAACTCGTTTGCTCTAAAGGTAAGCCTCCAGGATTGCAGTGTGACAAGGACTCCTGGGAAACAAGACCAGGGGCTAGACTGTCCTGATAGACAGCAGTCGTAGTTTGAAGACTTGCCTCATAAACTAAATAAAAACCAGGATAGGATATGATCCATATGTCACTTTGCTTTTAATTTCCAGATACTAACAAAGTGATTTGCATTTAGAAGGTGAGGTGCTTAAAATGTTTTTAGAAAACAAATTGTAGGTCTTATGATTAAAAAATTGATATTTTTTAAACATTAAGGATAATACTATCTAACAGTGGGAGTGAGGTACATGGAAGGCTGGGGCTAACAGGGACAGGTAGAAAAAGAGTGACAGGCTTTTCATTCAATTCATTTCAATTAACATTTATTAAGTACTTACTATATGCCAGGCAGTGCATAATGAACTGGTCAAGTATAGGGCAAAGTATTAAGAATCCCCTGACCTAGAGATTATTGTGTAGGGGAGTGAAATGGTCAGGGATGTGTTTTAGCAAGATCAGTTTGGTAACTGTGTGGTAGCTGGATTGGAGGCAGAGAGACCGGTTAGGAGGTTTTTCATAATATATGTAACATCTTCTTAAAAGAAGTTGACTCTTTTGTAAAGAGGTCAAAGCTGACTAATTGTTTTGGGTTGTGCAGTCATATGTACAGGAGTTTTACTTTAGGTATTGAAGGTCATAGTGGGAGACTTGAAAAGATAGAGTAAGAGAGCCCAGAGGAGAGGAAACTGAAAATTAATTAGAGCAGTGAAAAGTCTATGGATGTTGACTTCTAGAGAACTTCTAGCAGCTTGTATCCCAAGACCCTGGACTGAATATAGAAGGCTTTCAGTTTCTACTTTTCAGGAAATTCAATGGAAATATTATACCAGAATTTGGTGAATTAGTATTTCTTTTTAACATTTTAAATTTTTTTCAAATTTTTTTTTAAAAATTGAGTTCCAAATTTCCTCTCCATCCTGCCCCTCTCTCACCTAATAAAAAGGTAAATAGATAACAATTACACATGTGAAATCAAGTAACATATATTTCCATATTAGCCATTTTTTTCTTTTTTATTATGGCTTTTTATTTACCAGATATATGCATGGGTAATTTTTCAGCATTGATAATTTCAAAACCTTTTGTTCCAGTTTTTCCCCTCCTTCTCCCCACCTCCCCCATGACAGGTTGACCAATACATGTTAAATATGTTAAAGTATAAGTTAAATACTATATATATATATATATATATATATATATATATATATATATTTATATGTGTGTGTCCAAATAGTTATTTTGTATACAAAAAATTGGACTTTGAAATAGCGTACCTATTGAACCTGTGAAGGAAATAAAAAAGCAGGTGGATAAAAATAAAGGGATTGGGGATTCTATGTAGTGGTTCATAGTCATCTCCCAGAGTTCTTTCGCTGGGCGTAGCTGGTTCAGTTCATTACAGCTCTATTGGAATTGATTTGGTCCCTTTCATTGTTGAAGATGGCCACATTCATCAGAATATCATCATATAGTATTTTTGTTGAAGTGTATAATCTCCTGGTTCTGCTCATTTCATTCAGCATCAGTTCATGTAAGTCTCTCCAGGCCTTTCTGAAATCATCCTGCTGGTCATTTCTTACAGAAAAATACATATTAGCCATGTTGCAAAAAAAGAGAATAATAAATATCAACAAAAACAAAGTGAAAATATTCTGCTTTACGCAGAGTTCATCAGTTCTTTCTCTGGAGGTGGGGAATATTTTTCATCGTGTGTTCTTTTGAATTGTCATGGATCATTTTTTTTAATCAGAGTAGCTGTCTTTCATAGCTGATCATCATTATACTATTGCTATTGCTGTATACACTATTCTTCTGGTTCTTTTTTCTTTATTTTGCATCAGTTCATTAGTCTTCCCAGGTTTTTCAGAATGAGTTATTATTTTTAAAGAACTTCTGAAAAGCTCTCATTTCTCTTTACCTCTCTAAATTTCATTCATGTAAGGGAGTAGAGAAATAGACACACTAGAAACAGAAGCAATAGCAGATCTGTGTGCTCATGGCTTCAATTCCACCTCACTGGGTTAGATTTGAGAAAGAAATTGGTGGGAACTCTCTCTACCTAGAGGCTTCCAGGAATTATTGCCTCCTCAATGGAATGCAGCCAGGGAAGAAAAAGATAAAACTGGCCTCAAGAGAGTCATTTCTGCACACCCAGTTCCAGTTAGCAATCAATCAAAAAGACACAGCAAGGAGATTATAAATAGAGATAGAATACTTGTGCATGTTCTCAAGCGGAACAAAGACTCTCCATTATGTGTTGGAAGTCCACCAGATATCCATGTGGGGATTGCATCAGGAACAACACACTGAACATTATTCTAAACTGGGTTCTCATTACCCACTTCCCTATTAAATGAACATTAATGAACTCTCAAATATTGAGAATAGAGCAAACTGAATTTGTGGAGCCATTGCCCCTGGACTTAAAATAGGAAACTTTCTTGAGATCTGTAGCACATCATAGGGATTCAAAGTAATCAATAACACGATTGCAGTAATCCAGGTGAGAAGTGAGAAGTTCCTGAGGTAGGGTAGTGACCATGTGAGCAGAAGGGGATGGGTAAGGCAAGTGTTGTGGAGGTAGAAGAACAATGCTTAGAAACTGAATTTGTGAAATAAGGAAGGGAAGCAGGTATGAGAATGATTTCTATGTTTTCAACTTGGATGGCTGGAAAGATTATGGTACCCTCAATAGAAATAAGGACATTAAGAAGAGGGCAAGATGTTTGGGGAAAGACAAATTCTGTTTGGGAACTATTGAGATGCCTACGAGACATCTAGTCAGAAATATTTGAATGGATAATAGAGATCAGGAAAGCAAAGAGTTTGGGATTTGCTAGAATATGAGGAGTACCAAAGAGGCATTCACAGGATGAAGCAGTTCTTTGGTTTTAATTAGAATCTTGGCCTCCTTGGACTTTTACCAATTTCCTCTTCTGGGAGAATCTCAGGGACTTTTATTGCAGCTGGGAATAATCAGTAATAACCCAACAAGCATTTATTAAGTGCATGCTCTGTACCAAGCACTCTGCTCCATACAGAGAGAAAAAGAAAGGCAAAACAGTTCCTGCCTCTGAGAAGCTTATAGCCTAATGGAGGTGACAGGCTGCAAAGGGCTGTATATATATAAGATATGTGTAGGGTAAATTGGAGATAGAGGGAAGCTACCGGCATTTTTGAGGTATGGGAAAAAGCTTATTTTGGAATGTGGGATTATAGCTAAGACTTGAAGAAAGCCAGGGAATGGTGGCAGATCATGGTGGCAGAAAGCAGATGGAGGTGGGGGGATCCCAGAGTTACAGAATTGGAGGATCAGAAAGGATCTACTCAAAGTAGAGAAATAGTATAGATAAAGGAGAGTATCCTTTGGAAATGAAAGAGGAAATAAGTGAAGAGAGACTGGAGCCATTATATTTTTCATTATGTTTTCTTTTCAATTTATTGGTATTTATATTTTAGGGACTGTGCTAGTATATCAGTGCTTATTTTTGTAAGATACTAAAGTTTGGAGGAGTAATCTATATTAATCCTTTGCAGGAATCTAGAATCGTCCTTCAACTATTGGATATGTATTCAGATTATTAGTAATAGAGACCACTCTACTTACTGAAACGGTCCATTGAATTTCAAGAGTGGCTCTAATTGTTAGGAACTTCAGCCTTCTTACAACTTCTCATTGGAAAGAAGTTAGATGACCTTGTTTGCCTCACTCATTTACCCATCAAGTCTTCCTTGCACATATCTCAGAGCCAATGCCTTTCTCTAGCTGTAGATAAGGCTCTGTCAGGTCTCTTAAACTCTGAGCTAAGCCCACGGAGCTGCTTTCTTTAGTCTTTCCCTTTTAATTGTACCCCAAAGACGGAAAAAGCCTTTGAAAAAATGACTCTGCATAGAAAGGATCAACTGATCTCAATGTCAACACTTCTAACAGATATTGGAAAGCAGGGCCTGGGGCCATCTGGGAAGAAAAAGGAGAAACCAGAGATGCATTTTAAAAGTTAGGGAAACATTTTTTTTTTCAATATGAAAGGTTATGGTTCAGATTTGGGTGTGAATGAGAGCTTGGGTTGGGCTTGACTTTGGAAAATGATTTCACTCCTTTTTAATATATTTGCATATATTAAGAGAGTCAGTGCATCCCTCAACTAGTGAGTGGTCCATATTCTGCCCCTTTGGGAATGACTTTGCTTGTACTTATGATAAATGATTTCAAATGTCATTAAATATCACTGTGATATTGTTTTATTAATTATGGATGTCATAATTAATGACTGGTTCCAAATGCCATTAGCTAGCATTATACTATTAATAGTTTTTAGTGACATTTGAAATGAGTTGTTAATTATCATATCCATAATTAATGAAATATAGTTAAAATAATATTTTGTCATAATTTAAGATTCACCTATCTTATCTTATTGACCGAAGAATTCATTGCCTGTATTGGAGTCATTTATTTGTCTGTTTTATTTTTTCCCCTTCATCCTTGTTACTAGGTTATAACCTCCTAGAAGATAGAAGTCTCTTTTTCATCTTTTATCTCTTGTACCTGGTCCAAAAGGGCATCACACAAATGCTACTTGCAATTCAAGCCCAAATTAATTTCTTTGAGAGCAAAGCCAGTATATTCTTTCTTTCTTTGTAACCTCCTTAGTTCTAACGAAGAACTAAGGAGAAGAATTCGGTTCAATAAATATTTGTGATTGATTGGTTGGGTTAGAACACTGACTTCTAGAATCTCCTTTTAGATTGAGGCTATATTACTCTCTCCACAAATTCTGATTTCTAGCCAACCTGGCAGACTTTGTTTTGTATAGGACATGACTATCCTTTGTCTATATCTTTTGCACAGATCCTCCAAACCCCATTTCTGGAAATCTCTTTCTCCCCTCTTATATGTATTGGAACTCCCAACTCTCTCCAGTGCTAAGCTCCATGACTATATACAACCTTTCCTGATTTCACTTTAATTCAATAGACACTTATGAAACACCTACTGTATGATAGGAACTATGTTTAATGCCTCTTTACTTTTTAGTGATTTTCTATTTCACTTTGCATTTATTTTTGTATTTTCTTAATTGTGTACATCTTATTTTCTCCCAGTGAATGTAAGCTCTTTGAAGGTAGGGATTGCTTCTTTTTGTGGTCTTTATATTCCCCTGCTTAGCAATCTGGCCAGCACCTAGTAGGTACTTAATAAATGTCTCTAGCATTGAATTGGTAAGACATACTTGCACCGTGATTATGGAGAAATCATTCTATCTATCTGAATGAATCTCGGCTTTCATACAGAATGGTTCTAATAATACTGAAAATATTTACCTTATCCATTTGTTGTGAAGATCAAATGAGATCAGTTTTATATGAATGAAAGAATGAAAAAAAAAGTATTTATTAAGCATCTACTATGGGTCATGCATTTTGCTAACTGATAGAGGATACAAATAAGATAAAAACAAATGATACAGTTATCTTTTTTGTTATACTATGTTAAGTAAATTCTTTATTCCATAAATTAAAAAATAAAAAAATGAATAAAATAAACACCTGAGCAAGATCGACTCTATCCACTATACAAAAGTGCTTCTTATTTATATTTTCATGAGTAAAGGGAGGCTCTAAGATTTTATTCGTTGCTCATGATCCCATAATTAGTCGGTATACAAATTTCATCCTCTAGCAATTCCAAATCCATAACTTGCCTCCTGTATTTTCAAACCACATTGTCTTTTACTATTGCCCCTCTCCCTTTCTTCCACCCAAATGACTTATGGTGAATAGTAAGTACTATTCATAGGTACTTCATATAATTCATTCATATAAGAGGTTCATATTCATCGATCTTATGAGAAGGTGATGTGCTGTTATTGGAGCAGAAGGGAAGGAAGGAACAGAGGAAATCATTTGGATAGACCTTCTTTAGCAAAGAGAATTAGTTTCTCAGTAAAGTTCTTCATTTAGAAGGTAAGACTGGCCAGACTGGTTGGGATCTAGAATTGCTGGAAGGGAAGAATACTGGGTTATAGAAGACCCCGGTGCATCCCTCCATCCTGTGGCACCACTACATCCTCTCCAGGCTATATGTACAGCTCAATAAACTTCTTATTCTGAACTAACTAGCACCCTAGTCTTTACAGATAGGCAACACCACACTTAGGAGCTAGAACTACCAGAGTGAAAAGAGCATTGTATTTCCAGTTAGAGAATATGTGTTCAAGTTCCATCTCTGACACTTGCTGAATGATCTTAGACAAACAACCTAACATCTCTGGACCTTGGTTTCTTCATCTCACACACATCAAAATGTATAGGAGAGGCAATGTTAAAGCACATTTTCTCTAACATTCCATCCAATTTTAAAGCTGTGATACTATATTGAAGGAGAAAATTAAAGCATTGGCACAGTGCTTAGCACATGGTAGGTACTCAAGGTTTATTGACTGACAGATATTAGAAATTAATTTGCCATTTGTAAGCACTCAGGGTGACTTGAGAATCCAAAGATCATTCTAAGTGTGTTTGAAATCTAACAAAGCCCTAGCTTTTTAAGTATAAAGAGTTTCTTTAGGTAAAAATCAATAGCTTAACTTTATGTAATAAACTATATTTAAAGAGGGGCTTGAGCCAGGACATACAACTTTTAAAAATTCTTTTAAAATTGTTTCTGAATGGGGCAGCTAGGCAATGTTGCTGTGGACAGAGCACCAGACATGGAATCACGAAGACTCATCTTCCTGAGTTCAAATCTGACTTTGATCACTTAATAGTTGTGTGACCCTGACCAAGTCCCTTAATCCTGTTTGTCTCAGTTTCCTCATCTGTAAAATGAGCTGGAAAAAGAAATGACAAATCACTTCAGTATCTTTGTTAAGAAAACTCCAAGAGGGGTCATGAAGAAATGAACTTGACTGAAATTAATGAACAACAAAATTATTTCTCATTTCCAGTTATGCTTGGACAGAACACTGGGCTATAGTAAGGAATCTCCAAAGTTCCCAAGTTTTGTTTTGTTGAGGAGTATGCCATTGTGTTTGCCAAAATTTGATTAAAGAACCGTGCAATTTACTTTGGGAATTCTTCAACCAAGTTACATGAGGATCCTGGATTTATAGGTGTGTTGAATTGAGCTTCAGTGTTTCAGCAGATCTGCCAGCTTCAATTAGTGCAATTTCTACCCTGTGTCTTTGCATCATTGTCCTTTGCAAATGCAAAGTTGCTGAGTTTTGTGGCTTCTATTGCATTTATCCCCTTGGATTGGTCTACTTCTATGACCACCATCCTAATTCAGGTCTACCTTATTACCCCTTCCTTGAATAATTACAATAACATATCATTTTGTCTCTCTGCCTTTACTTTCCTCTTTCCAGTGCATCCTCTATGTAGTTATCAGACTAGTTTTACTAAAGCATAGTTCTGACTGTTACTCTCCTGCTCAAGAAACTTTGGTGGCTCCCTATTACTTCTAAAGTAAAATAGAAACTCAGTTGTTTGGCATTTAACATCCTTTGCAGTTTGGCTGCAGTCACATTTTCGGTTTGATTTCTCTATTGCTCTCCCTTATGCACTCTCTGTTCTAGCAAGATCATCCTCCATGCTATTCCCTGGAAACCATGATCTGTTTCCTGCTTCTCTGTTTGTGAGCTGCTCCTCATTCCTGGGATGCTCTCCTTTTTCATCTTTTGAAATTCTCACTTCCATTTAAGGTTTAATTAAAGTTCATTCTCTTCAAAGAGAATGTGATTCCCTTTAGTTCTTAGTATTCTTTTTTTCTTCCCCTATTACTTTGTTTAATGGAGGATATTTTATATTTTAAATATCCCCTATTCCCAGTAGAATGAAAGCTCCATAAAGACAGAAATTATTATTATTATTTAAAAAGTATTTTATTTATTTAACATTTTTATTTCCCCCCAATTTCATTTAAGACAATTATCTTCACATTTGTTTTTAAAACTTCTGAGTTCTATATTCTCTGCTTTATCC